>NW_026852246.1:0-23043 GCF_026571515.1 Ruditapes philippinarum | reverse complement strand
TTTTACACCTCAGGTTTTCGTGGTTGTACCCTTTTGTCACGAGTAGAAAAGGGAAAGGACATGTCCAGCCATACTGAAAAAAGATTCATTAATCACTATCAAGAATTATTTTGTAATGACAATTGCACATATAGGAGAATTTATATATTGGGTGACGTAGGTGCAGGGAAAAGCTCCTTCTGTAAAATGATGATTGAAACTTGGTGTAAAGCGGTCAGCAGCTGTTCTATTGATACATCAAATGCTCGTAAAGAGGTTAATAAATCATTGTATGACACATTCACTAATGATGAAGATCAGATGAGGAAATTTGATTTCCTGTTTTTTATTCCATTAAGAAGAATGTCATATTTCGGTTCGGACGTCACTGTAGAAATGATAAAAGAGTTAACAAAAGACCTTACACCAAGAAAAGACTTGATCGATAGTATTTTTGAGCAAGAATCTGGACGTTGTCTTATTTTGGCTGATGGTCTAGATGAATGGAAACCCCCAAAGCAGTGTTTTCTTGCTCCACATGTCAGTTATGGAATACCAAATGGCGACAAGGCTAAAGAAGCATCTACAATAATACTGTCTCGACCGTCTGCAAAAGGAATTATTAATCTCAAAACTTCCGAGTTTGATTTAAAATTAGAATTACAGGGTATAAGTAAAAAGTCAATCGAAAAATTTGTTGGAGTGTATCTTCACAAGAATAGAAAACCAAATGTATCTTATAAAGACTTCATAGAAGCATCAAATGCAAATCAAATTAAGGACGTTGAGAAGTCGCCACTTCTTCTTCAGCAACTGTTGGGGTTATATTGCAAAGGAGTACATGTTGACAAATCCATATGCGATACTTATTGTCAGATTTTAAATGCAATGCTTGGATGGACGGAATGCAAGTATGAATATGAAGATCTGGATGAGATTAAATCAACCAAGAAAGTTAGACTGCCTGGACGTCTTGCAGAATTCCCCAGATTTAAGTTAAGAAAGCAACTTCTCTTGTCAGTAGGTTCTGTTGCTTTTGATGCCTTTACTTCACATATTACATGTGCTAGTTTTGGACGATCGTATCTTTTAGATAATGGTCTTACGTCTGTCGACATTAACGCTCTTATTGAAATAGGAATTCTAGTTGAAGAAAAGTCGTATGATCCAACTAAAGAATCAACGGAGTTAGCTTTTATACACATGTCTTACGTAGAATTCTTTGCTGCTTTCTATGTATCATCTTGTTGTTTGGAAGAAAATGCAATCACAGATGCAGGCAATGATGGTGAAAGTGCAAATATTTTGAAGAAACTTTTTGCTAAATGTTTAACTGTGGCAAGTATATTACCACTAGAAAACGTGCTCAAAATGATATGCGGCTTGTTGCCATGTGCCATTACACCATTGACAAAGGAAATCTCTGAAATAGTCAATAAGGATAAAACCATATCAAAGCATCGACATAAGTTAGGTTATGGAGCCTACCACGATAAATCACTACCAAGTCAACTACAGCGCCTTGTTATCAATTGTTTATCAGAATGTAGTTGTGAAAATACACCGACCGTCAATCTCTGTGATGTTATTTTTGATGGCAAAGCAGGAATGACGTTTCTGCACAGCGTTATTCCCGAATCGGTAATTTCATTGTCTACAAATAACCTCTCTAATGCAGTCGACTGTAAAACAATTTCAAAGTTTAGACATGTGCAATATATGTACATTGGGTTCAGTAGACTGCCCCATAGTGAAATGAGTTTGCTTTCATCAATGATAAAGGAACTAAACTTAATATGTCTAACGTGTTGGCGCTTCAACTGTGCCAACTGTGAATGTACTGGTCATGAAATTGAAAGGGGCAGGATTGAAAAGATTGAATTGAACTTCTGTAGGAATACAATTCTAACATAAATGAGCCTGAATCAAATAAAAAACTATTTACAATTCTTAAAGACGGATACTTTTAGATCAGGAACAATTAAGTTTAAAAGACGGAATGAACTTTATCTAATCAGTAGAGTCTCAAAATATTCTAAAACCAACAGTAAGGCAAAATAATAATGAGCTGTATCATCCAGCTATTAAGATTAAAATTACAAATTGTCTACATTGCTGGCAACAATACGGATGTTTCAGATTTGACAAACCGCAAATCCATTAACATGAGCAAGTTAAGGACATTCCTAGCACATCTGCTGATATGAAATTAAAAGTTATACCTT
Source organism: Ruditapes philippinarum (assembly GCF_026571515.1). Taxonomy (NCBI): domain Eukaryota; kingdom Metazoa; phylum Mollusca; class Bivalvia; order Venerida; family Veneridae; genus Ruditapes; species Ruditapes philippinarum. Next base: position 20,839 of record NW_026852246.1, on the reverse strand, counting down.
TGTTTCTTGCTTTAAAGACATGTAACTCAATTTCATAGAACTTTTATTATAAATGTGTTGTCGAACCATAGATAAAAGTATTATTTATTATGTATAACTAGTAATTGCACAAGTAGATTTACTCATCTCTTTTCAATCTTCATAACATACACATTGAATAAATTAGGATGATTTGTGAGATTAAAGGCTGTCCTGTATTGAATGAATATTTGAATTTTTTTGGACAAAATAGGAAGGAATATATACTATTTTGTTTAACATTTAGTTACAATTTTGTAATTTTATGATTAATTCATCAAATAAAATGTGTAATGTGTTCTATGATTTACTGTTATTAGTTCACCAGAACCGAATGTTCAGTATCAAAGGAGGATACTCCGGCGTCCGTCGTCATGCGTCAACAATCGTCTTCTTCACTGAAACTGCCGGGCAGATTTACCTCAAATTTGGTCTGTAGCATCCTTGTGACAGTCACACTTAAATTTGCTCATGTCATTTCAATTGATCCCTTTAAGGGGTCAACAGAGTTAAAAAAGAAAAACCTTCAAACATCTTCTACTACAGAACTAATTGATGAATGATCACCAAACTTTGTCTGTAGCATTCGTGGGTAGTCTTTTATCAAGTTTGCTTATATCAATTTGATTTGCCCCTTCGTGGGGTCTCTAGAGCTAAAAAAAGAAAAAAACCAGTAGACATCCTCTTAATGGATGATCACCAAACTTTGTCTGTAGCATTTGGGTAGTCTTTTATCAAGTTTGCTCATATTAATTTGATTAGCCCATTTCAGGGGTATCTAAAGCTAAAAATGAAAAAAATGTAGACATCTTCTTCTACAGAACTATTTGATGGTTGATCACCAAACTTTGTCTGTAGCATTCTTTGTGAATTTGGGGGCCCGGGGATCAAGAAATCATCTAATATATGAATTATGTTTTTCATACCGAGCTGTGTCTGAGCAAATAATTGAAGAGCAGTGCTAAAACGTTAAAATATTGCACAAGAAGATGAAGCGCCCATTGGAAGGCATGTATCGTTATAAAATTTATCATCAAATTCGAAGCCTAAAAGGTGGTGGTCATTGGGATGAATAGGGATCCAAGATCAAAAGTTTGTTTACTGCATCGTCAAATGAGCTGTAGGTGACAGTTGCTACATCTTGGTCAATGAAGTCATTGGCTGAGCTACCTTTTGGGTAATTAAGATGGTGAATTAACCTATATTGACCTGGTGATTTTTTAGGGACTAAACCAATGGGACTTATACAAAGATTAGGAAATGGTGGGTAAGGGAATGGACCCATGATGCGATTGGCATGTAACTCCACTTGTAGTTTTTGTAACACCAAGTCAGGATTTTCTATACACTATTTGAGGTTGGAAAAAGTAGAAGCTATACGAGGGCCATGGTAACCTAATTGATATACAATGTATTGATAGTTCTACAGGAAGGAGGAAATGACCTTGGCTTTAATTGGGGTGACCACTAGGGGGAAGGGGTTGGTATTGGAGGAAGGTTTGATGCAAAGGTTTTTGCTGCCTGCTCTTTACTGGTGAACCGACAGTTAAATGCTGTATGTTGAGCCCTGCAGAAACCGCAGATGTGTGGGAAGGTGCATTTTGAGTAATGGCACTGTGTTCTCTTGTTATAGTACCAGTATGTGTTTTCCACTAAAAGGTTGATTCTTGGCTTTGGGAATTGTCTGTTAAACTGGCGGGAGAACGAAAGGAATGAGCTGTTGGTTGCTGAACTGATGTGCAAGCCATCAACCAGTACTCCATATGGATACGGTCCCATGGGAGGGGAACAGACTCACGCAGCATTCTAAATTGCGCGTCATACAATAAAAAACCTTGACCAGGATGGCGAGTGGCATTGTCTCTGACTATTTCAAGATACTTCATTTGGGCAGGCGACTCATGAGGGAATTTGACCGTATATATTGCTACAAATCTTATGAAAGCGGACGTCCATGCTTCAATGGATGTGATTCTCCTTGGGCGTACTACAGACTGGACCGAAATGTTGGAATGGTGGCCCATCTGCAGGGTAAACTGTGGAGACTGTGTATGAGAAAAAGAGGTATTGGGTAGTAAGACTGACATATCGATGAATTTATTTTTCCAGATAGCTTTGCATATGGAATTTTTGACCTGGTTTATAATAGGCGAGTTAATCGGTTCCACGAATTGTGTGACATTGCCTTACAAAATAGAATGAGTGTGATTATTAACAACATCTTGAAAATCGTACCCTATGGATTCCTCGTCAGATGATGTGTCATCGTCAATGTGAGGTGGACTTAATAGAGGTAACACAACTTCCTCCACATTTTGGACTTACCGGTGTCCTGTGGTTTCGTCTCTGTTATCTATAGCAGCTTGAATATTGTCAGCAGCTGAAATGTTGTCATCAAATAGATAAATACAGAGTCCCTAAGGAAAGCCCAACACGGCAAAATTGAAAATGTTGCAGGCTCGGTTTGATTGAGCCTGTTCATGGACGGTACTGGAAAGTGCAAGTTACCGTCCACGCCCCCTAGCACCGGCTTAAGCAGAATTCAACATTTAAACATGAAATAGTAAAATTTTGAATTTAGAAACATCCGCAGATGTGTTCATACGGCGGTTATCATGGAACCTTCAATGTGACACAGTAGTGCCATTCCATGAAAAGCGGCGTATGGTCCCCAAGTAATAAAAAGCGTGTGCCCTAAACGAGAAAACAATGGGCGGAACTAAATAAAATGGAATTTTAAGACCGGCCTGCTCTAAATTAATAGCATATTGACTGTTGCCTGGCGGATGTAGATGGCACTTGATTTATATTGGTTATTGTAGCACTAACATTGTTCTTAGCTCTTGTTTTTGACTTGGTTGCACTGTTTTTTGCTGGAGGCGGCGGGCAGCATGAACAAGTCGCTTTTGTTGCCGTTCTTTTGCCTGGCTTCATCTGAAAAAAACCAAATAACCATTAAAACTGATATTATCTGAAAATTAAAGCCCTTTCATCAGAGAAAGCTTGACTGCTGGCCCGTGTGGTAAATACCGCAGTTAGGTATTTAAGGCTTAGATGTTTGCAGTACAAACAAGCCATGTGTAATATAAATAATCTGTCAATTGAGATAATGAAGAGCACTAACAAAGTGACCTGAATTTATAACATTGATTACCAACAAACCAGTGGATAAGCTTTTTGATAAAGTAGTGGCGATAAATGAAGATAATTAAGAAAATGACAAAGCGTGTAAACTAAGCAAATGGATGATCACATGGCAAGGCGCGTTAACTAAGCCATGCCTATATAAAGACAGACGTGAGAGCAGCAGAGCGTTTTAACTAAGCCCTGCACCCAATATAATGTCTACGAAATCACATAAAAGGCAGATCGTGTAAACTAAGCAATGACAAGAGAGCAACAGAGCGTTTTTACTAAGCACCGCACCCAGTAAAATGTCTGTGAAATCACATAAAAGGCAGAGCGTGTAAACTAAGCAATGCCAAGTAACTGCACTTAAAATTGAACAAAAAGCAAGGCGTGTAAACTAAGTCATGCAAACTGTAAAACAAATACAGCTAAGCAGCACTGCGATTCAACTAAGCAATCTGTGAAGTAAAAAGAAAAGCCAGATGTATAAACTATAAAACTCTATGCCATACTATTTGTATGAGTTTATTTCAAGGTATCACCAGGCTTGAAATAAATCAATAAATTATAAATGAATCCATGATAACCAAATACAGTCAACTATCGTTATCTTTACATCGCTTTTCTCGATATTTTTATTTCGATATTTTCAGTATCTCGATGTACAATTTCAGCCCCAACAGTTATTTTTACACTATTATCCTTTGTTTATGTCGACTAATAGTTTTCTTTCGTCTGTTCCCTTCAGACGTGTGAAAAACACAAACTAGACGATAATTGCTCAATAGCGCGTGTCATAATGATGATTATGTTTGTAACATGTTTAGCTGTTTTTATAAAAGTTAATCTATTTAGGGTGTTGATTGACTTATGTCCAAAATGAGTGAATTTTACGTTCTTTATAAATATTCGAACACTGTATCAATTCATTATGACTTTAAATGTAAATGAAATAGTGAAAGTATAGAAACGCTATCGTTGCAATATTGTTTCACAACATCACCACCAAATCAATCAGCGGTCGAACAACATCGAGAAAGACCCGATAAATAACCCGGGAGGATATCCGGATCCACCACCCTGAAAACAATGTTTTAACTATATTGGTGTATTACTGAGTAAACCTCACTATGTGTTTTTATCTCAGAAACCCGTATTTTCGCTGGTACACATCCACTAATGTTACTTCGTTAAATATTGACTAGGCCTATGAAAACAAGACATGAGGATATCATAGTTCATTTAACATAAGGTATAGACATGTCTTTTGTAAAAATCAGTTTCTGCCTTATTCAAAACCTAAAATGTTTATGTCGACATTTCGTTATCTCGATTTTTTGGACAGTCCCGATGACTTCGAGATAACGAGAGTCGACTGTAATGCGATAAATATTGTTCAAGATGGTTATATTTCGAAATCTAAGCCATGTGTATGTGGTATAGGCTGTCAAATCAAATTATTTTAAATCTCATTGAATGTTTAAAAAATTATATTACAATAATTGATATGCGAATCAGCATTTTTATTAATAAGCTGGCATATAAAATAAACTTTTATATGATATGAAATGTGTACGCATCTTAACAAATGGACTTCTTCCAGGCGGCGACAATAGCTGCTCGTATATTGCATGTAAACCGGAGTTGTCCTGTGTGGGATAGGTGGCAACCATCTGCAGCAAAGTTTCTCGCTTTACAATCTAGGGAACAGAAACCCTTTATAACGAGACTGTCCCGTGGAATCTAATCTATGTGAGATCTGAAACACTATTTCTTTTTCAACCCCAATAACAAAGAGTAACGCGTCCACTAAATCACAAATGTGTGTTGTAACACTTTCCGGAGATTCCTTTGGGTTAAAAATATCGTTGGTTCCGATAACAACATATAAGATAGATAAATACAGAATCCCTAAAGAAAGCCCAACACGGCAAAATTGAAAATGTTGCAGGCTCGGTTTGATTGAGCCTGTTCATGGACGGTACTGGAAAGTGCAAGTTACCGTCCACGTCCCCTAGCACCGGCTTAAGCAGAATTCAACATTTAAACGTGAAGTAGTAACATTTTGAATTTAGAAACATCCGCAGATGTGTTTGGAAATCACCAACTTCATCTAAATAGTCCCGTAATGTCTGCACAGTTGCACCTTGGAATCCTGAATACTGTATAAGGGGAGACCCATCCAAATTAAGATGAAAATACTAGTAGTGTGATTTTGAGTCCACAATAAATCGTTTCAAACGCCGTTCGAAAGAGTGTCCGAAAAATTGTATCTTCTGCGAACTGGGTGCCGCCATGTTGAATCTCGTCGGAAGTCGCGTACGAAGTCTCGTTCACGAGAATTACATAATCAGATTAAAATTAATTCACAGTGCTAGTAAATGCCACTTTGCGCCCATTTTAAAGTTATACAACGAGATCGCCGCCCGAGAATATTTAATCCTGAATATCAGGAAAGTTTTGAGTAACAAATAACGTAAATGGATAACCTTGAATCTATCCAAAACTGATTTTTTTTTTCAAAATTGTCAGGAAATTTTTTGCGAGCGTTTCACACACGCCAAGTAAACAGAGACTAATGACTTGTTAATTTTGATTGGTAAATCAGACTAAGTGATAAAACATGGTTTGTTGATTGGCTAAAAATTTCTACAGAAGTCTGTGTCTTGAGCCGTACTAAATTCCGTAAAACAATATAAAATGAATGCACTTTAAAAAACTTTGGTCTCAACCCGGTACGAAATTAGACCGAACCCATTGTAGTCTAGAAAGTAGTTCTTTAAAATTTTGAAATGGCCCAATTTAAGTCATCTCTAGTTAGATTGGTCATAATTAAAGTGTATTTATTGCATGTGTGTAGTTTTTGTGTGTTATATGATGACTTTAAAAGTTGTTTTTTGTGTATTCTCCAGGAACTCATTTGTTGGTGGAAGGATTAAAGATGTACTACCCACCAGCTGTCAGGAGTTTTTAAAGTGGTGAATTTAAACAGTGTTACAACAGAATGAAGATTTCTGAAAAAAAGTAGATGGCTAACCTATTATATTTTGGGCCTCATTGGACTTAGATAGTGTTAATGTTTAAAGTTGAAGACAGTATATAATTCATCAAGAACAGTGGAATCCAGAATTAAGCCTCAAATTTGACTGATTTACTATAGAACAAATAGTACGAAAATTCACCGGGCCGAGGCCAAGATAAGAAATGAGAAAAATGGGAACTGATTGATGGATATGGATGAAACTTTGCATCAGTGTTGTGTTTATGAATAGAAGTGGGGAAAATAAAGGATAACTGACAGGTTTGAAGATTTTAAATTTTATTTAAAATTTTAAATTTTGACATTTTAAATTGGGACATATGTTGTTATTGTTATCTCCCCTTCAAATGTAGATGTCTGCTACTGTGTCAGTAAGCAGGGAGAAGGATACAGAGCTTTTGCACGAAAGATTAACCACATTTTATTGAATTAAAACTGTAAAAATAAATTTAAAATTAAAAAATGAAATTTAAATTTTGTAAAAAGCAGTTTATAAATTGATAAATTTTATTTTTGCACCCTGTGTTTAGCAATATACTATAAATCTAGCTTATTTTTATAAGATTTATATAGAAAATGATAATTTTTAGAGAAATGCATCTTAAATTATGGATAAATTATGCATTGCAAGGAATTGGGGAGTGTGTGGTTTCAGATTGGTTACATTGGTAAAAAAAGTGATTGGCAAGCTCATTCCAGAGATCTTAGGGGCCCAAGAAGCACCGGCCATGGGATTTGAAGAAGCACCATAGTAGCCTATTGCTCATATGGACCACACATTATATGTTTTGATGTTTCAGCAAAGGATTGATGCTGTAGTAATCAGTCTGTAAATATTCACTATTGTCTTGTATTTCAATGAAGCAGAACTGACAATTGAACAGGACAAATGTGATTTATATTTTGGAAATATAGGCATTTTCAGTGTAGTGAAACTTGATGTTTTGCTGTGTTGCAGAATGTATTTGCTATTCATATATACACATAAAAAAAATTCTAGTCATTAAACAGTGTATTTTATGGATAATTGGCTCATTTAGAATAACACAGTTGATATGATTGTTGTTGTTGTTGTTGTTGTTGCTGCTACAGCAGTTAAATTAGGTTAGGTTTATAATGTCTAAACTGCTATTTTCATGCAGGCCTTCCTACGACAAACAGTAGTGGCTTTCAGGAAGCTAAAATTTTATACCGGTTTATTACGTTATAGCCTTCTTATGACTTTAGCGCCCGGCTTTTGAGAAGTCGATTTTTCTGTACGTTTTATTACGCTATGGCCGTCGAAAGAATATGAAGGTGTTGATTTCTTAAGTTTAAAAATATATTTGTAAAACTTTAATTGAACTTTTTCAATAATATCAACATTTCCAAACCCCCAAATTTCACATCCATAAAGTAAAACTGGCTTTACCACTTTGTCAAAAAGATCAATCTGTAATTCGTATGGTAAATTTAAATGTTTAATTATTTTCAAAAGTGAAAACAATGCCTTATTTCCTTGGTCTGCTATGTATTTCTTCATTGAAATAAACGACCCACTTTTAGTAAAATAAATGCCAAGGTACTTGTATTCTTTAATAATTTCTACTTGGTTATTGCCAATATAAAATTTCAAGTTTCGTCTTATGTTACCTTTACTAAATATAAGTACTTTTGTTTTATCAACATTTATTTTTAATTTCCATTGATCACAATATGATTTGAAAGTATTTAATGCATTTTGTAAATATTTTTCAGATTCTGCAAAAATTACAGTATCATCTGCATACAAAAGAACAAATATTTTCAAGTACTTTTGCAAATTTTCCACATTCCAATTTCTACAAAATCCATTAATATTTTTATCACATTAATAATCTTCCAAGTCATTTAAAAATAAACTAAATAAAAACGGGGACACATTTTCGCCCTGTCTAACACCAACATTTCAATCAAAAAAGTTAGTAGAACCTTCATTTGTTACTACTTTTGACTTAATATTACTATACAAGTTATAAATAACATAAAAACATTTTCCATTATTTTTTTCTTTTCGTAATTTATACCATAGACCGTCTGTCCAAACGGAGTCAAACGCTTGTTTAAAATCTATATAACAACAATTAAGTTTCTTACTATTAGACTACACGAAATCTATTAGGCTTTTGAGTATAAATAAGTTATCATTAGTTGAGTAGGATTTTCTGAAACCTGCCTGAGATGTTTTTATGAGTTTTGCCTTTTATGCATATATATTTAATCTGTTATTCACAATGCATGTGAAAAATTTGCCAAAACAGCTCAAAAGTGAAATAGGCCTGTAATTTTCATAGGAACTCTGGAACAGGACCGCATATTGCGGCGCATAAATCCGAATCCGTACCTGCTTTACATATTGTTTGTCCGACCTTTGAATATCTTTTCATATTATGCGAGCGGATGGTCTTTTATTATCTAATCTCAATTTAATATAATCTGCTAATTTAAAAATCAGTCAAATTTACGGTATATTGAAAAAGAAAAGGAGTGACATCCGCCATTTACCGCAACGTTCGGCGTAAGTTATCCCCCTTGATATGCTTGATTTTTGTTTTGATTTTTCTAGTAATGAATACCAGATGAGTGCCTAAAATATTTATCTATGGATCATGTTTTAATATTCCTTTTTTTCAGTTAGGCAAAATCAGTTGAACCATTATACTAAAGTGTCTGTTTTCTCCATTTTAAAAAATCAATACACGAATACGCCCGTTATAATGCCGCCTATACATGTCAACACGTGTAAACAATAAACCGTTAACGTTGTATCCGGGCGATACCTGATAGTTGACAAAAATAACGGGAACAAAATTCTGAAAAAAAGTAACCAATTGTAGCCAAAGGGGAAAAATTCATGCCGAAAACGTTGCGGCGAATGGCGGATGACACTCCTTGTCTTTTTTTATAATAACGTAAAATTTGACCAGTTTTAAAAGAGACAGTTTGGGTTCAATTGATAATATATTTTTTGAGTCCATACACTTGGATAATACTAAAAGATCTTTATATGTAGCAGAACGTTTTTAAAAACCGTTACACGATCGAAAATATACGCCGCAATCTGCGGTCCCATTCTCGAGTTCCTATGGTAATTTTCAGGTAGAGAAGGATTTCCTTTATAAATAAGTTTTATTACACCAATAGTCCATGATTCTGGAATTAACCCAGTGTCAAAAATAACATTAAACAATTTACAATATACTAAAATCATGGTATTGGATGATGATACTATCTGTTCATTTATTATATTGTCAATACCTGGGGCTTTATTATTTTTAAGTGTTTTAGTAGCTTAACGGATTTCAGCTTCAGCAATTTTCGAGTGAATTTCTCCAGGTAAAATATCATTGATTTCGACAGAGATAGGACAATCATTTCCATTTTCAAGGTCATCACAGTTCAATTCTTGGAAAAGTTCAAAGAAGTCATCTAGACTTGCATTTGTTTCTGACGCTTTTACTTTAGGGTTAATAACTTTCCAGTACATTTTTGATTATTTCTTTTAATGACTTTAATTTTTCAATTTTCAATTTCGTTTAAATCATTTACAGATACAATTTCATTAAACATGTTAAAAGCTAAATTGTCTATTCTATTTTCAATTTCTGCAATTTTCAAAATATCTAAGTTTTCTATAAACACCTCTGATTTTTCAGAGTCCCAGAGCTTTGTAATAGGATCAGTAATTATCTCTTTTACATATTTATTTGTATGATAAGTACGATATGTTTGTTCATCTTTTTTACATTTGAGAGTTAATGATACAGCACAATGGACATCACAAAATAAATGCACTTCTATTTCATCAATATACTTAAAAACATAAGAGGTCGATACAAAATAAACCACAACACTTGCATTTGTACATGTAGTTTTAGGATTTTTATAGTCTGGCTCTTCTTGACCATTTCAAATAAACAAATTATTTCCTTTACAAAAATCTAACATCTTATATACATAACCACTTACAACAGTATCAATTGACTTTCTATTTAACAGACATGTCAATTTAAATGCACATTTGAATTTAACTTCCTTGATTATTGATATCTGTTCGTAAATATCAAATAAAGAAAATCAGATTGGCTATAATGTTTTAAGGAGAAAAAGCAACAGGATTAAAATAATGAACTACATTTTTTTTGACTCCAGAATTTATTTTGCCTTATTTGTTAACCACAAAATTATTGTAATAAAGTATGATAATTATGGAATTTATCTTCTGTTAGAATTCTAGAACATTTTGTACATACTCGTAACAATTCTCGTTCAACTCTGTTTTGTCGACGAAGCCGAATTTCAGAATCAAGAAACCCTATTCTTTCTGCTCTTTGAACATCGTTTAAAATCAAGATTTTACATAAGAAGTTTAAAGAAGAATGTCATTCCTGTTGACATATATCTTTTAACAAGTTATAAAATAATTTAAAATTATTGTTCTATAAATATAAATTAAATATATGATTATATATAAATCGATGAATATTACACTATTTTATAGATTGACTACAAAACCGAAGGTCAGAGAACAATTTGATATTTTATGGACAAGCGGACATGTGAGGTGTTAACATTTTTGCTGATTCACTTGATCTGAATAAAAAGTTGCATTCAACACACTTAATGTCCTGGATCATTAGTTCGGACAGTGCGTGGTCAATCTAGGGTAACGCATATACTTTGTCCGATTAAGAGGCCACCGAACTGATTACGAAGAAAATCAATAAATTGTCATTATCTCGTTATGGTATCGACAATAACTGCCCTACCTGTAAGAGTTCGCTATATCCAAAATATACAAATACAAATGTACATAAAGTAATTTTATGAGCGTTGTGACAAATGTATCCGGTCAGATGATTGTCAAGGGTAAACCTGCACGTGATGAATATCCGAACGACCTGTTTCTAAATGACGATAATCACTTATTCGTTATTACGCCTTTTGATTCGCGTAATTACGCCTTTTTTCGCGTTATAATGCCTTTTGATTCGCGTTTTTATGTCTTGTTTTGCGTTATAACGCGAATAAAGGCGTAATTATGCTTTTTGATTAGCGTTAAAACATCTTTATTCGCGTTATTACGCAGTTGAAGGTGTGAAACGTCCATTTTGTTATTTTACACGTACACGTATGTCCTATTTACAACTGAATATATACAGAAATATGAATGTAGGTTTCCAAACATGTTTGTTTTTGCTCAAGTGATTATGTACATGAGAATTTTTTAACATGCTTCAATATTAGACACGAGATGTGTTTATGTACAACTTTTAAGGTGTAGGTTTGATATTTCAATCTAAGTATGTATAATATATACGTTATTGTCATCATAATAATAAAAAATTCTGTAAATTTTGTAACTCCCAGAGCATGTACTGATCATATTTAATATCAAACATTTAAAACAAATTTTGATTATTTCCTGAGTTCAGATGTAACTGTTTTAAATTAAGAATATATATATGAGCCGTTCTCCAGAAAAACCTGCAATTATGACCAAAATATCGAATTTGAGGTTTTGAGCAATTATTCAAGTATCATCATTTTCCTGTAGAATGCAAAAGAAATTTTGAAATTATCTCAAAAGTTACCCGAGATACAGCCTTTCGCGATAAGGCACTGTCATGTACATAATCATGTAGAAATAAATCTTTCAATATACCTCAAATGAAACTTATAAGCAATTGAAACAAGTACAACTAGGCATACATGTAGTTTGTAACATATTCATTATACTTGTTTACAGAAACCATTTGATAATAACATAAAAAATCATCATAACAGGAGTCAGATAATGTCTTTTCTATCCGTTGCCATGGTAACATAAGTGTTCTAATTAAAACTTGTCTAAGTCTCTCCTGGACATGTTTCATCTTGAAATATAGGTCGCACATAGGGCCGAACTGTGCTGTAAAGATATCTGCGTCGTGCAGCAGACATTCCACCTGGTTGGAGTACTTGTGGCAAGTGTCCCCGTTCAAACTGAAAGTTGTTTGATTTCATGATGGAGAACGTCTCCTCGGCTTTATCGCAGCTCTCTTTAACCACCACCATTCCAGGATGATCTCGGCTCATACGAAAATATTGATACTTTCTGAAAGGGGTAAAATATACATGTTAATGTCATTATGAAAATTTGTATGATAATGATAACTATAGAAGCACTTTAAGGATTAAATTTGTTCAATCAAGATGATAAAATGTTATACTTAACATGTATAGTCAAACATATGTTAGATACTACCTCTGAATAGGAACCACATGACCACATATTTTGTTTCAAATTATCACATTCAAAGTGCAGTGTGTTTAACCTGTAAAGAAAGACCACCCGTCAATAAAGACCACAGACCATACCCGATTGATCTTTATATATAAGTTTGACTGTAATGTATGCACTTCATAGTTATGTTCAAGTATATTTTACAATATCTCTTTACTTAAGCTGACAAAAACGCAAAACTGTACTTTTTACTCTTAAATTACCTGATGCCTTGGAGCGGTTTGAAGTACGTTTTCAGAAATCCTTTCCAGTCTCGCCATGTCCATGTAGGGTAACGGATACACTGGCTTGTAGATGATGATTGATTTACAACTTCCGTAAGTTGGCCAAGAGCATCCGTGTCTGTCCTTCGGTAAAGTTGTTTTATGCGGGCAAAGCCAGCATCAACATGGCAGCGAGCGTGACCAGGTATCTGCATCATATACTCAATCTTCTCCTGACGTCCAGACAGAACACGCCACATTAAATATCCCAGCATATAGTAGTTTTTATTCTGTCCTGAAATAGAAATAAATACAGTAAAAAAATTAAAATAGTTGCTGTACTATGTTGAGTTTAATTAGATGTGGTAATTAAATCTTGCAAATTCACATTAAAATCATCAATATTTGTTATTATTATGATAATATTATGAATATCAGTGTGTGAAAACATGTGATAAGGTTGCCGACTTTTATTATTATTAACCCTGCGCCATCTGCAGGAAAAGTTTAACAGCCTTTAAAAACATATTTTTGAATCAGATGATAGGCCATTTCATCAGGTTCCAAGACGCTTGTCACTGACATTGCTTCTTACAACTTTGAAGCAAAGTGGATTAAAGCAGACGACATTTTCAGCAGACAACAATTTTTTCATGTTGAAGATTTATGTTTCAGAATATTTTATGCTAATTGAATTTAAGAACAAAGTTTGTGATATAATATCGGTTGACTTGTATTTCTTTGATAACTGACTATGAACAACATTGTTCATATAATTAACAGTATGTGTACGAACCGATAGAAAGTGCTATTAAAAGTTATTTATATAAACACCAAAGTACATTTAAGTATTGAACTAATTTGTAGCAAAACAGTGTTGTTTTTTTTTACAATTTATGAACACGTGCATGCATGCACGTTCAACGTATAACGCAATGAGTGATGAATTATTACAAAACGCAATTTTGCTATAAATAATTAAGTAAATAATTTCAATTAATTTATAAGGCACTTTATGACGAACATACCTGGGCAATTATCGGCATGTAGTGAAATTGTTGGTCCCTCCGCATGGTCCCTTTCTATCACCCAGTCCACCATACTGATAACAGCGTTAGGTCCGTGAGTTTGAGTACCATCAGGGCCAATAGTCTCATTCTCGTCTACAAGGAAGTTGTATTGTGTTGATGTTCCGTCATTGCGTACACCAAACAATTGCACTTTGCGCAATGTCATAAAATAAGTTGGCCCCATCTGTCTTGAATGGTGTGGTAGCGATAAATTCTGGCTGAAATCAAAGGTGAAATGAGAATGTCGCCTGTCCCCTGTCTCAAACAGACCTTTAGCATTTGCAATGCATGTGTTGTAGACTTCTCTTTCTTTTTGTGCGTTGACAATGTGCTCTCTAAGATTTGCGGTGCCCTGCAATTTTTCATCCTCGGTTCTGGAATCCATCACAACTTTTCTTAATTTTTCACAAGTTGCACAAACGTCGTCGCGTGGAGATGCAATTTTGATGTGTGGTAAACATTGCTTCCAGATGTTGCAGAAAGTTTTATAATGAACAGCCCTTTTTGTTGGTACAGATTCAAGGCATGATGTTTCGTATTTCTTGTGAATATCAAGTTTTGTAGTAGCACTTGGTAAGTAAACTGGTGGTATGTTGTCTGATCCACGTGGTGCAGCCGGTTGTGGTATACCTATGTCTTCAGCAGTTTGGGAAACATATGTCACCGCATGTTTAATATCTTCAAACTTTAAAGATTTGACAGGTTTTTTCCCTTTGTTGCCGTGAATTCTTTGAACCACACCATGCTGATCAACATGTGTTAGGATATTTTGAAGAGCGCTCCGCTTGATATCAAAGGCCAACATAAACACAGTCCTACACACTGGTTTCCCAACTAATGAAAAGTCATGGTGACCTTTCTGACGTTTCTTCCCGCGCTTTGTCAATTCATTCTGAGGGCTGTTTACTACAGTTGCCATTATATACAGTTCTTTATCTTGCTTTTCCATTTCCCTAATATTCAATATGTGATCAAAAATGTCAGAAATAGTAAACTGTTTAATGCAGTTTTTCTTGCACCCACAACCATTCTTATGATAAAGGGTAATTCTGTTCACGTCTTCGTCATTTTGGGGCAGATCACAATCAACTTCTGCTTCACCCTCGCTGTCACTAGTAACAGAAGCCCCTGTTATGTCATCTGGAAGCGTGTCTATGTAATCTTGGACCCGCTGATCAACATCTAACTCGGGATCATCTTCGTCCGAGTCTAAACACAGGGTAGATACATCAACCTCCTCCTGCGATCCCCAGGGTGTCGAAACGGGCGTCACACCAAAATGCTCGGAAAGCAAACTCTCCAAATCCTGTAAAATAAATAAATCCGGTGAGTACTGACAATTATGGCAAAACATACAGCTTCTGCGCTAATTAATGGGCTAATATAAAATAAAAATATTTCAGTCACTGCAGAATACAAATTTTCCTTTAATATACAAATGCTTGTCCACAAAAAAATCATACACAGACTGCATTTTATTTTGACTGAATCAATTAAAGGTTAATTTGCTTGATAAAAATTTTTAATTTAACACAGAATTCTACATAGCAGTTTATAAAATATGATTGTTAAAAAAAAAAAGAAAAAAAAAGTTCGCGCGTCGGGATCGAACCAGCAAAACACTGACTAAGAGTTATTGACACTAACCCCTCGGCCATCACAGCATTCGTGTTCAGTACTGTATAAATTAAGTGATTTAACCTTAATCGCTCAGATTTAGATCAATAGCATACCCATTCCGAACCAAAACCAACTAAATTTTCTGAAGTTTTAATAAAACTTATCTTCGTTGAAATATATTGACATTATTAAAAAAAATAATAGAGATCTAGATCTACTGAGTCCTTAATAATTTTTGAAATATTGATTCGATGTCATTCTGGTAGTGGTGGGGTACACAGAAATGTCTTCAAAATTTAGCGAATAGATCTACATTAATTTTATCTGAAAAACAATCTTAACGAGTGTGTCAAGAAATATATGAGAGCGAAATCAACCGACTCTTTGCATGTTTATTACTGTGTTAATGCTCGGTATAAGTTACAATAACCACGCTAATAATCGCTATATTATTTTGTTTACGCGCCATATTTTCCTGATTCACTCTTACGTAAAATACATCTACAAAATGTATACTGTATGGGAACAATTGCACAATTAATGTGCGGCATACCTAGTTCAGAGTTGATAAAATATATAAATACAACATACCTCTATATCGTTATCCATTTTAATTTTAATTAGTGTTGGGTATCGGACTCAAAAATCACTATCGATAATCGGATCACCACAATCGATTGTCTTCCGAAAGTATAATCGAGTTTTGCAAAAAAAATTTGGCCCTTTTTCTTTTACGGTACCAATCCTTGTATGTATTTTTTTATACAGTAGTGACCATATTTTGAGAATAAATAAGCTATTGTCTCCTTGATTTAAGTAAGATTTACTCTTTGAATTCAAAACAAACAACACAAATACCTAATACTACTTTGTGACAGGCGAAGATGAATTTGCTTTGATGTTCAGGAAATCAAAGTCGTTCAAATTGCCCACTTATTCACTAGCCATGTTTTTTCTGTATTTCTTTTTTGATAAGGCAAACAAAAAAGACTATTGGATCCTTTGGAATTTAAGCGATTTGGTCGGGAAACTTCTATTTGACCGCGTGTAAAAAAGTTACGCCCTAGGCAATTCAGCGGTGATAGAACATTTAAATAATCGATTGTTAAAAAGGACTATCGATTGTTGCCGATTTTGGGGTGATCCGATTAGTTATCGATTTTCAGAGACAATCGGGACAACACTAATTTTAATATCCAGAAAATGTCAAAATTTATCATGTAAACACTGATACATAAAGGTCACTGAACTCACATGTGCTTTCAAGTATGACGTCATATTTATCGGGAAATTCCCAACGTCATAATCGATGTCATTTTGGCAGGTTTTCCTGGAGAACGGCTCATATATAACTTTATATAAAGAAATCTATGTTCTGGAAATTTATATTAAACAGTCTGTATGCAAAATATGGTGAAATGTAAAAGTATTGGTACTTAATTACTTCCAAAATAAAAGTAATAAAAATACCGCGTGAGCTGACAAGTACTGGTACTGGTATTAAAGGAGTATACAGTACTCATATTACTAATGTATTTCCGATTGTGTAAAATGGTAGTTTAGCCATAATAGGTACTATTGCAAACCGTTTGTCCATTATATCATTGTAAATAGTTTGCTATAAAAATACCGTATGTATCGACAAGGCAGGAGTCTGATTAACTTGATTCTGCAATGTCCAGTCTACCATCGACAGCACATCGTCAGGTCCGTTTGTCCATTTACCATACCGTTGTTAATTAGGAAGTTGAGTTGTTGTACGATGTCATTCAGTCTTACTCCGAGTATCTGGATTTTACACAGGGTTAAAAAGTATATTGGGACCATTTGGCGAGAAAAAAGAGGCAAACTGACGTTCTGACTGAAGGGACAAGCTTTTCTTCATTGTCACGTATGGCAACACTGCGCCGTATACCCTCATTACCTAGTATGAAATAACAAAAAAGAGATCCATCATGGTTAAACATAAAAAGTGACATTTTGCCCATCCAAGTATAAATGGTGGGTGAAAAGGTCAGTCAAAACATCTTGAAATTTTTACTATTTTTGTAATTTCCAGAGGGTGTTCCAGTTATATGATTTGTTTTAAAACAATTCGGTGACTCTGTCGGCGTCTTAATTTCGTTCAATATATGAAATTATAACTACGCTTCAAACCAAAAATATATAGTATTTATACAGAAATTCATGCTAGGACTTTAGAGAATGACATTCTAGCATGATTTGAGTAAATAACATCAATTTACTCTTTTTGTCATTCATTTGTGTAAGTATCCCTTTAATAAATTCTATAAAAATATATACTTTATAGATACTAATAGATACTTACGTCAAACTCCTCCTCCATCTTATAAAACTTTCCTCAAAATTCCGACGTGTAAACTTTAAAAACTTCAATAACACACGATAAAAAGCATTTCGTGTTAACATGTGTCACGCAAGAAGAGTGACGTCATTTAAATCGCTGTAGTGCACATTTATTGGCGTGTCATCAAGTCGTGCGTCATATGTGTAAGTTTCATTTATACTGTTTCATATTGTCACAATCTAGACATGTAACATTGTTGTCTTCGCTGACTTTATATACATGTACTTGGTTATAACGCCTAATGCAATATGTCACAATCTGGGCACGTGAATTTGCTAACTTAGTCGAATAAATACTAAGTATTGATTATAAAAATTATTAGAGTATGTCAAGATTTGGTCACGTGACACTACTGCTGCTGACAATGTTTAATATATACTGAATATATACTGAGTTATATTAAACTATACCTATTATTAATAGTAAAACATCACAAAGGAGAAAGTCGTTGTTAAGTTTATAAATATCTTTCAACCCATTACCCGATCTTCACGCCTTTTTCACCCCCCCCCCCTTTGTTGTCTCAAATAATGAAAAAATGATAGATAGATAGATAGATAGATAGATAGATAGATAGATAGATAGATAGATAGATAGATAGATAGATAGATAGATAGATAGATAGATAGATAGATAGATAGATAGATAGATAGATAGATAGATAGATAGATAGATAGATAGATAGATAGATAGATAGATAGATAGATAGATAGATAGATAGATAGATAGATAGATAGATAGATAGATAGATAGATAGATTAGATAGATAGATAGATAGATAGATAGATAGATAGATAGATAGATAGATAGATAGATAGATAGATAGATAGATAGATAGATAGATAGATAGATAGATAGATAGATAGATAGATAGATAGATAGATAGATAGATAGATAGATAGATAGATAGATAGATAGATAGATAGATAGATAGATAGATAGATAGATAGATAGATAGATAGATAGATAGATAGATAGATAGATAGATAGATAGATAGATAGATAGATAGATAGATAGATAGATAGATAGATAGATAGATAGATAGATAGATAGATAGATAGATAGATAGATAGATAGATAGATAGATAGATAGATAGATAGATAGATAGATAGATAGATAGATAGATAGATAGATAGATAGATAGATAGATAGATAGATAGATAGATAGATAGATAGATAGATAGATAGATAGATAGATAGATAGATAGATAGATAGATAGATAGATAGATAGATAGATAGATAGATAGATAGATAGATAGATAGATAGATAGATAGATAGATAGATAGATAGATAAGATAGATAGATAGATAGATAGATAGATAGATAGATAGATAGATAGATAGATAGATAGATAGATAGATAGATAGATAGATAGATAGATAGATAGATAGATTAGATAGATAGATAGATAGATAGATAGATAGATAGATAGATAGATAGATAGATAGATAGATAGATAGATAGATAGATAGATAGATAGATAGATAGATAGATAGATAGATAGATAGATAGATAGATAGATAGATAGATAGATAGATAGATAGATAGATAGATAGATAGATAGATAGATAGATAGATAGATAGATAGATAGATAGATAGATAGATAGATAGATAGATAGATAGATAGATAGATAGATAGATAGATAGATAGATAGATAGATAGATAGATAGATAGGGAGATAGATAGATAGATTATTGATATAAGATGTGTACAAAATGCACATGGTCACAAAATACATACATTCAAATATAATTAAACATCACGATATCATCAAAGTTAACATTATTTAGTAGCAAAATGTCATACAATGATAAAACTACATCTTTGGACTGCATTAACAAAACATGGAGAATGAAAAGAAATAAAGTAATATTACTAACAAGATAACATTTTTATAATTATGTCTGAAGATTCGGTTTGATTTAATTCCCTGCGTTTTAAATGCTTGTTCTATAATAATTTCCCAAATTTAACAAGACTTTTTTCTTTTAGAACTTAATAAATCAATAAAATTTGTACATGCTCGGATTTTTCACATAATATTTTGGTATGAATTTATTTTTTTGCATGTGATCATAAAATGAAATTCATCTTCTATGTCATTACCGCAGAAATAGCATAATCTTTCATTTCTTGGTTTTCGATTACGCCCATGTCTAAGAGATTCTATAAAAAATTATGCGACGACACGCGCAATCTCTAGTTATGCTATTACGTATTTTAAACGAATTTATTTTAATCAAGTAATCCGATATACAAAGCTCGGTTTTTCAAATGTATGTACGAGGATTTCAGTATTTCATTTTTTCTCATATCTCCAAATAGTTTTCTGTAAGGCACAATCCGTTTACTGTTTTCTTGAACAATTTAAAAATAATTTGAAATTTATGTTTTCATGATTTACAAAAACAGAGCTAAAAACCATAATACCAAGCAGTTTTTTACATGGAAAACCCAATTCTTTCTACCATTATAATACTGCGCCAATGAATGTGCATAAACTGATTTTAATAGCATTATTATCCGTATTGATAATCTTGACCCAGTATTAATAATATGTACAAAACGAAATACTTATAAAGGATAGCGACCCAATTCTGCATATATAGCTGCGTTACTTGTCGATTGTTTACACCAAGGATTGTTTGCAAAAAATGTAGATAATACGTCTAATTCCCAAAATTAGTAAACCCCAAAAAGGAAACCATAAATTTAAATTCGATCCACGAATGCTAAAAATTGCAAAAAATATCCGGAAGAAAGTTATATTTTTGATTTATTTAACAAATTTTTCTGCCCTTTAAATGCTTTGCCTTTTGACTTTTAATTTAAAGCGAAAATCCGTGTAATTCAAGTTTTAAAAAATTTATAAAAATTTCTAAATGTTTTTTTAAAAGAAAAGTTCATTTCTTTTCTGGGCCCCCGTTTCCCAAAAAAAACAATTGGTTTTTGCGTGTTTATTCCCCTTTTTCCCTTTCGGAAAGAAATTCAGTTCATTTTAAAATTTTACAGAAAGCCCCTATTCCTTCATCCGCAAAAAACAAAAAACGAAAAATTTTTAATGGTTGGCTAGGGTTTTTT
>NW_026852245.1:0-85397 GCF_026571515.1 Ruditapes philippinarum | reverse complement strand
AACCGCGTTGAAGGCATAATTATATATACCCGGTACATGCTTTACATAATACATTCATTATATATTTTACAATTTTTAGTTTTACATTACATACATAACATAATAATATACATAATTATACATATGTTGTTGTTGCTGCTGCTGCTGCTGTTGTTGCTGTTGTTGCTGTTGTTGTTGTTGTTGTTGTTGTTGTTGTTGTATAAGTAGATATTTTATATATAATTACTTAAGAAGCGCTTAAACGTAAATCCCTTTTAAAAATAAGAGTACATGTGTTAACCATGATAGAGTTAAAGATGCAAAAGTAAAAAAATGTTTTTACCTAAAAATTATTATTAGCGCGAATTAAAAAGCAAATACAAATATATGGTTGATACAAAATACGGTAAGATAAAAATAGAAATAATGATATGAAAGGCTGCTTTGGTAATAAACATGTGATATATCATCAGTCAGTTCTTAACATTATTGGAAAATTGTTCCATCAATTGTTGAAATCTTGGAGAGAATCATTTTAAAATGATAAGTTTTTTCTACGGTTATCCTTCAATTTTCGTTTTAACATTAGATAATTTGATAACATCTTTTTTTCAAATATATATAATAACATAAAACAAATAAGAGAATATATGATACAATTTTATTTCTTGAATGAAAACACGATAAAAAATTGTCTTCGAACAAAATGTTTAAATAAACAGAAGCATAGGTTGGTTGTGAATTTGAGAAACACACCATACCTCATCACAGACAAATTCTTAACATTTCTCCGCTAAAGATCCTCCCAGCCACTGACATTATTGTATGAATATATTTATTTGTAAAAGAACAATTCAAAGGTCCATTTCAGCACACATTATAACAGGAAAAATAAAATTTCCGACCACTGTTGACAATAAAAGAACTGATTGAAAGGTTCTTGACCATTTGGTGCGGCCTCTAATTGCTTTATTCATGTGTTAAGATTCCAGTTCCTGACCAAGGACAATCATTACACTTCTATTATATGAGCCATCCCTTTTTACTACAGTTCAACAATTCATCGGTATGGTTGAAAATTACATACATCTATATGATATTGGAATACAGGCTTTTGGCAATGTTTGTGGTTTTGCACCTTCATATATATAAAATTGTATCATATATTCTCTTATTTGCAATTTGTTACCAGCATTCGTGAGTTCCATTAACCAAGCTATTCTAACTGTTAACGGACCTGTTATTAACTTCACAAAAACAATTGACCATCCATTCCCTCAGCACGTTTATGATGGCAAGATAAATAGAGTAAACTTTGGAAAGTTTAAGAAATAAAACATATTGACACAAGACCGCTCTACCCTCGATATTTTAAGCACACTGAAATTTAGAACAGAATATAGAATATGGATACTTTTTATTTCCATTTTGAAAGCCATAAAAACTATAATAAAAGAAGATTACATTTAATACATTTTATTTAGAAATGATTGTAACGAATTTTGATACATACAAACAGTAAATGACATAGCAGAATGAGGCAAAACAAATCTACATTTATCTTATTTGCTTGAGATTTACTCGATTCACTTTACTAAGAATATGATTTAAGGAAAATGTCAGTTTTGCCTCCTAATGACAGAATTAGGACAATAATGATAAGCATGTATTTAGTGTATGTACAATTAACTCCACTTTACTTCAACAAAATTATACTGTTAATATTTCATATTGAATTTTAGTGGCTAATTGAAATAATAATGGCATATCGGATTTGTTTTATCTTTATATTGAGGTTGAAGAGGAAATGTCGCAAAAAGCCAAATCACTATATGAATTATTGATGAGAGTGTTCGTTCTCAATAATATAAAAAATACATATTTTATGCGAGCATTTGTCTTGTTACATTTAATGTACACAATCTTTGATGGAAACGATCATTGTAAGGCTGAAAGTAAAAAGTAAAACCCCCATTGTCATTCATTTCCTGATTTCAGATAGTTGTATTTGAACATGGTAACGTTGTTTCTAGTATATCATTGGTTACAATATTTCCTTAAATATACGCTTCACTGACAAATGAATGTTTCATATGTTTTAAAACATGAGGTGGTATTTGCATGATACGTTAGGTTTCATATTGAATAAGTTTTTATGAAAACAGATATCAAATTTTAAGATCATATGTCTAAACAGAAAAGAGATAAATCATGTTTTGTTAGTGTTTATTGTTTTCCTGGTGCATTGTTTCATTACCTTAAATGCATTTTCAATCCACTATCATGTTTTTTGCGCCATATGAACATAAAATGTATTTTAGGATTTCTACGTAAAAATCTCATATTTTTCACATATTAAAAGTTGGAAAATAGCATGTAAACCAAACACCATTAGGCGCTCTATCAACACGTCCTGATAAAAAAAGATATCAACTATGATGAACTAGGTATTGAATAAAGTTAATTAATTAAAAGAATTTTATAAGGTACAGGAAAATACCGGTTAGGTATTCGTGAAAAAATAAAATGGATATATTCTCCTTCTGATTTGAGATGTATTTAATATCCGCTTTAAGCAAAACAGATATTTATAATCTAACACACGAATAACATTGCGTGTACTAAAGTAATTCAAATAAATAGTAATCTTTGTAGTGAAACTGTTTTGCAATTTTAATGATGTATTGATAATTAAATCATAAAAAAAACAAAACAAAACAGTATTTTTTCCAGGTAAAATTGCGCCATTATGAAAAAATATATGCACGCCAGGTACAGTCATGTCACCTTCAGTCAATGTAAATGACTTGCATATATATATCACCTACAGTCAGTGTGAATGGTATGCATAATGATATCACCTACAGGACATGTGAATGATTTGCTTATTGATATCACCTACAGTAAGTGTGAATGATATGCATAATGATATCACCTACAGGACATGTGAATGATTTGCTTATTGATATCACCTACAGGACATGTGAATGATTTGCATAATGATATGAGCTACAGTCAGTGTGATTGATTTGCATAGTGGTGTCACCTACAGGAAGTGTGAGTGATTTGCATATTGATATCAGCTACAGTCAGTGTGAATGATTTACATAATGATATCATTTACAGTCTGTGTGAATGATTTGTTGAATGATTTGCATAGTGATATCACCTACAGTCAGTGTGGATGATTTCCATATTGATATCACCTACACTCATTGTGGATAATTTACATATTGATATCACCAACAGTCAGTATCGATGATTTGCATATCGATATCACCTACATTCAGTGTGAATGATTTACATAGTGATAACACTTACATTCAGTGTGATTGATTTACATAATGATATCACCTATAATCAGTGATGATGATTACTTATAGTCAGTGTGCCTGATTTGTTGAATGAATGATTTGCATAGTGATATTTCCTACACTCAGTGTTGATGATTGGCATATTGATATCACTTACTGTGAATATTGCTGGTTCGGGGTTAAACTTGGAACACTTAAAAGCAATTTATAGACAGTCTGTTGCTAAAAATAGTAATGGTTTACCAAAAGTAACTGATTCAAAAAAGGATTCATTTGCTTTTGTTTTACAGTGCATATTGCCTTTTAAAACTTATGTTGTGTCAATTTTTCTCTTCCTGTTTGATCTTTTCTATTTGATATATGCAAAAGAGATATTTTAAAACATATTGTAATAACGAAATAGAATGTTAATGGTTTCATTTCAATTTTATTTTCATATACACCGCGAACTCACGAACTTAGTACACGAATTTCAGGTGGGGTTTATCAAACCGAAAATTAAAAACATTTTAAGTCATTTCTGTTACAGTAAATATTGCCTTTTAAAACCTGTTGTATCAATTTTTCTCTTCCTTTTCATGTTTTCGATATATTTGATATATGCACAAGGTACGTTATAATACAAATTGTAAGAATAAAATAGAAAGTATATAGGTTTCATTGCAGTTTGTGTTCATATATCCCGCAATTTAGTACAAGAATTTCAGCTCTAGACTTATAAAACTAAACATTAAAACATATTTTTCTTATTACACAAGAAGCTTTCTATAGAAATATATTATAAAGATATGCAATGAATCCATCAAGGTCCTACTATCTGAAGAAGGAAGAAGCTATTTCTACATCAACGTCAATTTTGATGAAGAATTTCATATATTTCATAAATACTATGTTTATATGAGGAAAGATAGTGCCAAAGTTTTGCATTTCTCGGTATAATATGTTTGTTATTAAATTGTAACAATCATAACATCTAATGCAAACTGACAGCCAAAATGTTAATACATCAATACTAGACGTTTGAATTGCTGTAAATTTGCATTTTCTTTTCTTTGTGTTTTACAATGCTTTTAACATGTCAGAAACAGATCTATCGTTAACAGAAATTCCCCTGAAAATGAAATTAAGCTATTTCTTGTTAAGTAAGTCACCATTTACTACATTAAATCATCTTTTATTGAAAACAAGTAATTCCTTTTCAACAAGTAAGAAACATTGAAAAGATAAATGAACGTTTCCATGATTGAAATGGTCATTGCATTTCAAATGAAAGACAAAAAATATATAAAAGAAGATAAAACATGAACGCAAATATCTCAAAATGACATTTATTCAAATGGTCGGTAAATCAAAATTGGCATACATTGAAATGCAATTGTTTCAAAGATCGGATTCAAATTAAGATCACAGTATTGTATTGATAAGAAATTGCGTACATTTTAATAATACATTGCATTTACTAAAGCAGGTGTAACCTAAAACAAACCGGAACGTGTGTGTTAAAACGCGTGTCACATCTGCAAAAAACACATTTACATAAAATAAGTGTTATTATTCATTGACTATTACTAAAAACAGACAACACTTATGTCTGACCCAGTTTTACAAGAAATAACAGTTTAGCTTGCAATCTTGTTCATTCTTAGTTCTTTTGTCAACATCTACACTTGTAAAATATTACGTAATACTAAACAACATCGTACAAAAGATTCAGATTTTTTTTGCTGGTACAGTAAAACTTCTGTAGAACAACATCGTTTGGGAGACAAACATGTGGTTGTTTATGAGAGAATTAAATAATAATTTTAAGTGGTAATTTGTTGTTTGATGTCAACAAAATGCAATAACAATAATGACTGAAGTATTTAATAAAACCTTGAATCTGTTTACGTAATTCACATTTTCACTCTGATTTAAACGATAATCACTTTTGACAATTTATTGATAATTCAGAACTAAAATAAATAAAGTTCATAAAAAATGACAATATTAAATGGAAAGCAGATAAAAGTGTATCCAATTATCATGACAAAAAGTTATGTTTTAACAATTTACTACGAGATAATAGTAGATTACTGAAAGAAAGTGAATTCTGTCATGATGATTTCAAAAGAGAATCCATCTGGCATTAGCTGTGTAAAAACTCTGAAAAAGACAGCAACAAAAACAAACATGCAAACAAACAAACATGCTCTTTATTTATTGCTAACTTTGTGTGTGGCGTTATAAAATTTTAACAAACTCACTACTGTGCTAAAAGTGTTGCAAATAAGTTCTTTTTATTCTAGCAAGAGAATAAAATAAGTAAATTACATTTCAAAACTGTACTTGAAGATATTAGAGCTGATCTTTTAAAGGTTTTTGTTCTTAAGATCTTAAATGTATTCTTTGAAA
This sequence comes from Ruditapes philippinarum, assembly GCF_026571515.1. Classification (NCBI taxonomy): domain Eukaryota; kingdom Metazoa; phylum Mollusca; class Bivalvia; order Venerida; family Veneridae; genus Ruditapes; species Ruditapes philippinarum. Next base: position 79,710 of record NW_026852245.1, on the reverse strand, counting down.
AAAAATGTAATTATACTATATATTTTTGGTGGTTTCGTTAAATGCAGTCTTCCTTTTGTTGTTTGTACCTCTTTCATTTCAATACGTACTCCTTTATAACCAATATAATGTCTCAAGAGAAAATAAACAATAACGCGATTGCGTTTGTCTAAGACTTATAATGATATCAGATCCGTCCAAAGATATTGCTGGCATGGTTACACAAGGAATCTTTCTTTTTGAAAAAATCACACTAATGCAACTTAATAACGTCATTAAAATTGTTCAAATCTTAAATTCAAAAAGAAAAAAAAATGAATTGAATCTTGTCAAGCTATATTCAGAAGACTCATGCGGTGCAATTGCGTAATAATAGCGTGTCATTTCCATTTTCTTTCACAAGATAATTCCCATGTAAACAAAACTGATCATAACTGATTGCATTTAACATGTGTAGATTATAACGTCTTTCCTGCAATCAAAAACCAATTTGAGTGATTAAAACATTTTGAGTGGACTTATTGTGTTAGGATTACTGAAACTGGACGATCAATATGTAGATTAAAGGTATATCACCTATTCTCTTTTGTAATTCTTGGCTTAATAGCTTAATTAAGTTATCAATTGTGTCCTTTAATCAGTTGATTTTAAAAATCACGTTGATCATCCAAAAGAAAAACTAACAAGAACATGTTTATTTTCCCAGCACTGGATGAAACAGAATACCTTCATGTTTACATTAGCTTAAATTGTTAAATGTCTAAATTGAATGTTATGTATACATTTTAGCTCAAGGATAAACGGTGAGGCGATATGTTATTTTACACTATTCTATATCTGTCGTCATAAAGAAGTCTTAATAGAGTAGTTTTAAAATCTTTTTTTATATTTGATGTCATGGGAGAAAGACAGTATTGACGTAGAGGGAATGTAACCCATGAAATAGCATAATTCATCCCAGAATAACTAACATTAAAGGTTAACTACCTTTTTCGGAAATAAATGATGTTTTAAACTGGTGCTAAACTTAGGTTTGAGTAAGTTAAAAACGTAAACAAGATAATCATTAAATACATTAAGGCATGCAAAAACCTTTTAACTAATTCTCGGAGACAATGTTCAAACGCTACAAGACGTCTGAAAGAATAATGCAGAAAATGATTTTTGACTTCCGGTTGCCGTCTATTGGTTTATATATTTTTTAAGAATCTTGAGTAGCACAGACGCTGAGATAAAACAGAATTTTGCATGAATTAAATGAAAAGATGAATAAAGCATCTGTCAGCTGCCCACATTGTAGTGTTTTTGAGTGTTAGTTATCAAACAATATTTGATCCTTAAATTAAGAAGCCTGTTATTTTAGATTTATCTACTTTTTAACCTTACCAAACAAAACATAAACTTCAAATATTTCCTTCTTGATTGTCGTGATCTTGCAGTAAAGGTTTATGATAGATTCTGTCGAGTTTATTCACTATATTTTCCGTTCAGTTACATCCACAACCCTGTCCAATTACTAAAGGAAATACACTTGTATCCTCATCATTTAATATATGTAATGTACTTACCCATGATTATAACCTGCGCGATGTATGGTAAATAATGTGTCAGGGTTCTTTTGAAAAGAAACAAATAAGTCAATAAATCTAAACATCATGTCAGGTTGTTTTCTATATCTTCCTTAATATTTTATAATGATTTTAAGATTGTCAAGTTAGTGACCTGTGCTATCAAACTTGCACAAGAATATTACCCAGCAAATTGTACTCATTCTAGTTCACCATGACAACATAAAGTAAGTTTAACATGTTAAATTTGAATAAATACCTTTCACACTTACAACATTTATAAATCATGTTTTTTTTCTAGAAAAATGTCATACAATTTCATCTTGTGTGGGCTGTTTTTTTATTTACTTTCAATAAAAATGCCATGTGACACAAAATCTTGCGTGTTTCATGTTAATATGATATTGCCTATCATTGCTTTTCAAAATGTCATGAAAATGTCATTGGACTCCTGAGCATTTTCATGTAACATAGACGGATTCCGGTTTCAAATATGTAACTAAACATTGGTACATGCTACCAATATTTTTCTTGTGAATATAAAAAAAACTGCTATAAATAATTAAAAAAAACAGTATCGGAATGATCGATTCGTTCCAACAATTTTAGAGCATTAGATTAAGCGTTATTTTATTCTCAACATTAAATGTATTGAATTCAATGATACAAATGACTGGAAAATAAAGCAATACTAAGACGATTTATGGGCAACCCTTTAGATTTGCCACACAACATTTAGTACCTGTTGTGTTTGAAGGCAGATCCTAACCCTTCATGGAATTTTTCAAATCTATATATGTGGTTTAATATTACAATATTTTCTCATTATCTTAACAATAGAATGAATTGATGTATCTCCTGTATGTGTATATAGAATTGAGAAATGTATTTATCTGATGGCTAACTAATTAAGAAAATTACACGTCAAAACCAGGGATGTTATATACATGTACTATCATCATCTTTAATTAAGTGTATGATTCGACACTAACATTCTAAAATGACTTCTTAATTAAACAGAAGCAAAAACAAATTATGGAGATTGACTTTAATAAGCACCTAGTGCTTCCGTCAAGATCCTTTGCGTGTATTATGCTAGTATGGTTATGAAACTGAATGTATGTATAATGTATGTTTAAAATATATGCAATAAATATGTTTAAACCAAAAACAAATTATCATGATTTTTTTCTCCCTTTTCTATCGATAATGTTACCTAAAATAAATCTTATATTAATGACAATAGTCTTACACTTAAGGCATTTTCTAACGATTTGGTTTCTGAAATGGTGCATCTATGAATAGCCTTTTAAAAGCATTGTCAAAACCAGATGTTGCTTTATTTGAATTCTAAACAAGCTTCAGTTCTCCTTTTGTCCTAGCACAAAACAAACTAAGGGCTATATCATAACCGACCAAAGAATCATATACATGTGTACGATTAATATAGCGTTACTGTACAACATTAGATTTTATCATCTTTTGAAAGTTTGACCAAACATTATAATTATGTTCGTCGTAGGCATATAAGGACTGTATCAGTTCAACTTTTATGTCAAATGTATACAGTCGAGAGAGAAGTAAAATTTTTAATACAAACTTAGTTGTTTATACAAGATAAAACTGTCAGCAAGAAGTAGTCAAGTAGTAGGGCGCACCCGTATAGACAAAAAGGTCCCATATTCCAGGCGTGAGCAATTTGCTATTCATTATTTCACTTTAGACAAGTGTAAATGGGTACCTGATAATGTAGTATTGGACCGTATTATGTACTCTGTAAGCACCAAGGATTGAAATCGACAGAATTATTATAGTAGCCTAGTGATAAAAAGTAAATGCTTAAGAGTACGTAAGCAAAAAAGTGCATGCAATTTAGATTTTAACAACTAGTACATTTCATGTTAAAAACGGTATATTTCTATTTACTATCAATAACGACTAGATATTCAAGAGGAATGACTCTTCAAAATGGATATAAATGTGAAATTTAAAAATATAAAATTATATCTCTTTTTCAGACCATACATAAGATTCCAACTTCGTGAAAACACGGCTGGTGATATTAAAATGTATACATGTATAAACCAGCACTAAAGGAATTCACGTTTATGATGCTAGCAGGCTAATAAACACACTCTATTTCTGTCATGTTCCTTTTTCGAAATTACTCATGAATATTAGATTGTCGAACCCGTCTCAAGTGTATTCAATTTACAATACATTTTTGTAATGGCGCCATGATTTCCGTCTTTTAGGATTGTCTCATATTAAATATCCAGTTTGCTATTAGTTACATTGAAATTTACATATTATTACAGATTGTTGTTGCTAATGAATGCGAATGAAAAGTTAAACATTTAGGGACAGTTGGGAAGCATAATGTTTAAGGATTTGCAAAGGGATGTAATTTTTGTATTTTCTGATCGCAGATCAGATAATACATAGCTAACATCCACGGTCTAACACAAAATTTCCTGACAGTCCTAACAACGCAAATTAGTTCTCACTCAAAACTGCTTAAAAACCAGCAATTTAAAAGAAATAACAATTTTTTTATTACAAGTGTCCAACAAATTACTACACCTTCAAACTTTTAAAGTAGCGTTGGCTTATAGAGTTGTCAATAAATGCACACTCACAAATTACGCGGATGAATATGATTTTAATCAATGAAAATGCTATTTTAGCGATGTCGCACAAATAAATCTGACTGCCGAGTAGTTGAATATATAGTTTCTACATGTTGGAGTGTTTGGGCGAGAAGAATTTTGCTAAATTATTTACTTCAATTTTAAACAACAGGTTTACCCTGAACAAAATACCTCGAAATTACCCTAACCCGAAATGCAATGGAAATTCTAAATTTAGAATGACTTGATTTTATTCAGCAGTTGATTATAAAACATCCCGTGGTGCAGGGGTAACGCGCTCGTTTGATGTGTGAGAGGACCGAAGTTCGAATCCCAGTCGGGTCAACATTTTTTTAATTCTCTTTTTTAGTGTCTTTGTTAAGGAAATAGCCACGATATGCAAGGATAAAGTGTGGCTATCATAAAAAATGAACATAAATTATTTTTTGATGCAACTCTAGTTATGCAAAATTCCGTATGTATCAAACTCTGGTGCCCTCCAAGATAACTTATAGTACATAAAAATAAACTTATACAGGAAAACACATACATATATACAGTACGATTTAGATTCCAGGGATCAGAAAATACCACAGAGCTTGCAGCCCTTTGATTTTACCTATTGTTGGTTTGGGATGATCGAAATATTTTTAGAACCATGTGTAAGGCCCAATGTTTTATACATTGCTTTACATAATACATTCATTGAATATTTTACAATTATTAGTTTAACATTACATACATTACATAACAATATACATACTTATACATTTTTTGTTGTTGTTGTTGTTGTATAAGTAGATATTTTATATATAATAACATAAGCAAAACATAAACGTGAATCCTTTTTAAAAGAAGAGAAGATATGGTTAAACTTGATAAAGTTATGTTGAGTAATTTATCAATGGAAAAGTGAAGAAATTTCTTTTTAACCTAATAATGATAATTAGCGCGAATAAAAAAGCAAAAAAAAAATATAAGGTTGGTACAAAATACGATAAGATAAAAATAGAAATAATGATATGAAAGGCTGCTTATGTAATAAACACGTTATATATCATCAGTCAGTTCTTAACATTATTTGAAAATTGTTGCATCAATTGTTGAAATCTTGGAGAGAATCATTTCAAAATGATAAGTTTTTTCTACGGTTATCCTTCAATTTTCTTTTTAACATTAGATAATTTGATAACATCTTTTTTAAAAAAAAATATATAATAACATAAAACAAATAAGAGAATATATGGTACAATTTCATTTCTTGAATGAAAACACGACAAAAAATTGTCTTGGAACAAAATGTTTAAATAAACAGAAGCATAGGTTGGTTGCGAATTTGAGAAACACACCATACCTCATAACAGACAAATTCATAACAATTCTCCGCGAAAGATCCTCCCAGCCACTGACATTATTGTATGAATATACACTCAGTACAAAAAGAAACGCAAACTGTATATATACCTGGTCATCTCCCATAGTGGATGTGGTGCAGAAAAAACTCAATACCTTTTCAATATTTCATCCATGCTTTATTCAATAACACAACAATTTCATTGGTACCTGCAAAATTACGAAAGTTCCAGCAGTTTAAACACAGCGCTATCGATCACGAAAATTTCAGTTTCAATACCTTGTGTGTCCACCCCTAGCATTGATAAGCGCCTGGCAGCGGCGACGCATAGAGGTCACTAACATAGCAATGGATGCCTGGGGAATGTTATTCCACTCCTGCACTGCGACACAACGAAGTTCCTGCACCGTCTGGGGCTGTGGCTGATGCTCATAAATGCGACGTTTTAGCTCGTCCCATAAGTGTTCAATAGGCGCCATATCTGGCGACATTGCAGGCCAGTCTAGCACATTGATGTGGTTCCGAGCAAGAAAGTTTTGAGTCAAACGTGCTGTGTTCGGGCGAGCGTTATCCTGTTGAAGTGTCCCATGTCCCTGAAAATGACGGTTCATGTACGGTACGACAACAGGTGCTAGAACATTATTGACATAGGTCTGAGCATTGACATTACGGTCGAACACTACAAGATCTGTTCTTCCAAACTGTGACATCCCTGCCCATATGTGAATGGAGCCACCACCCCAACGATTAAAAGTCTGAATACAGGCTTCGGCATAACGCTCGTTCCTGCGCCTCCAAACACGTGCACGACCATTGGCTCTGCTCAGCACTATTTTAGTTTCGTCAGAGAAAAGTACCCTGCTCCAGAATCTACGGATCATTCTTATGTGCACTCTAGCCCACCGTAGTCGATCCCGTTTGTGACGTGCAGTGAGGCGTGATGCCTTGAGGGGTCTCCTACACCTCAAACCAACTTCCTTAAGCCGATTTCGAACTGTGTTTGCGTGTATACTGCGCCTGAAAAGTAACGCAACGTCTCAAAAAGGGCAAACCTCATCAAAATGTGAACAGCTCAAAATTTGATAAGAGGAAGAATTTCGGAAAGATAGCAATATTTTCACCTACCCGTGAGTACCTATTGTTCGTCTAGCTGTAGAGGACGCCGCTTCGATCGATTACGTAGGTGCCCCACTCGAATATTCACAATCATCCTATTCGTGGTCGACCGGATTTTGGTAAAGCCTTTGACACTGCCAGAGGCATTGTACCTATTCTGTAGACGAGTGATAGTGCTAACATGACAATTAAATCGCCGTGCAACGTTAATCTTCGAAACACCAGCTTCAAGTAAACCAATTGCTTGATTCCGCAAATGTTCAGCAAGGCGCGGGATGGTTATAAAGTACTGACAGTTCAAATAAACTTGTTTTTCATGCGTACCGATTCATCACTACACGGCTACATGTATAGAAACTATCGGTAAACTATAGAGCACGGTGTGCACGTGGAAATGTGGTTTGTACAGTTTGCCGTTAAACTGCATTGGGGGGGGGGGGTTAAAAATAATGCCGTTTTGTACTCAAGTTAACAATAAAATGTCATTGAGAATATTAAAGGGAAAATTGTTTGTCCAAATTTAGTATAAACCTAAAAAACTGAAAAATGAAAAAGTTGCGTTTCTTTTTGTACTGAGTGTATCTATTTGTAAAAGAACAATTCAAAGGTCCATTCCAGCACACATCATAACAGGAAAAATAAAATTTCCGACCATTGTTGACAATAAGAGAACTGATTGAAAGGTTCTTGACCATTTGGTGCGGCCTGTAATTGCTTCATTCATGTGTTAAGATTCCAGTTCCTGACCAAGGACAATCATTACACTTCTATTATATGAGCCATCCCCTTTTACTACAGTTCATCAGCAAGGTTACATACAACTATATGATATTAGAATACAGGCTTTTGGCAATGTTTTGGTTTTGCACCTTCATATATAAAATTGTATCATATATTCTCTTATTTGCAATTTGTTACCAGCATTCGTGAGTTCCATTAACCCAGCTATTCTAACTGTTAACGGACCTGTTATTAACTTCACAAAAACAATTGACCATCCATTCCCTCTGCACGTTTATGATGGCAAGATAAATAGAGTAAACTTTGGAAAGTTTAAGAAATAAAACATATTGACACCAGACCGCTCTATCCTCGATATTTTAAGCACACTGAAAATTTAGAACAGAATATAGAATATGGATACTTTTTATTTCCATTTTGAAAGCCATAACAACTATAAAAGAAGATTACATTTAATACATTTTATTTAGAAATGATTGTAACGAATTTTGATACATACAAACAGTAAATGACATAGCAGAATGAGGCAAAACAAATCTACATTTATCTTATTTGCTTGAGTTTTACTCGATTCACTCAATATGATTTAAGGAAATATCAGAACATGTCAGTTTTGCCTCTTAATGACTGTTTGTTTGTTTCATTTAACGCCTTTTCCCAACAGTATTTCAGTCATATAGGCGGGTAGTTTCCTAACCATCGTTCCTGGAGAATAACACCAGTACTACACTACCTTCCGCCGCGCTAAACTACCAAAACATCTCCCGGGGATCGAACCCACGCCAGAGAGGTAACCGGATTACAAGTCTTCGACTCTAACCCCTCAACCACGGAGGCGGTTAGAATTAGGATATTGATAATAAGCATATGTTTAGTGTATGTACAATTACCTCCACCATACTTCCGACAAAATTATCCTGTTAATATTTCATAGTGATTTTTAGTGGCTAATTGAGATAATAATGGCATATCAAATTTGCTTTATATCTTTATATTTAGGTTGAAGAAGAAATGTCGCAAACCAGATCACTGTATGAATTATTGATGAGATTGTTCGTTCTCAATAATATAAAAAATACATATTTGATGTGAACATTTAAATAGTATGAAAATTTGGAAAAGGGGAAATTCCTCAAAATCAATGAAAAAAACCAGTTTTGGAAAATGTTAGACTTGGTTCGATTGAGTATGTTCATGAGAGATAAGAAAAGGTTCAACCTCTCTCACGCTCCCTAACACATGGGTTAAACAATCTTCAATACTAGATATGCTGGAACCAAGACGTAAATCGCCCGACTTTAACTCTTTATATATTTGTTATGAGCATCAGAAAAAAATCCACATATATAATATGGATTTTATAACATGTAAAGTTTAAAACAGTACGGATAAAAATAGCGGGAAAAAGAATGAAGCGATGTCCTTTCCAATATCTCCATTGCAATAATTTATTAGCAAATCCATTATACACTGTAATAATTGAAGAAAAATATTCTACCGGTTTTACCTGTAAAAGAGATCTTGAAGATATATATCAATCAATCAAGGTCCCACTACCTGAAGAAGCTATTTCTACATAAATGTCAATTTTGATGTAGAATTTCCTATATTTCATAAAAACTATGTTTATATGTGGAAAGATAGTGCCAAAGTTTTGCATTTCTCGGTATATTATGTTATATGTTACAATCATTAAATCTAACGCAAACTGACAGCCGAAATGTTAATACATCAATACTAGACGTACTTGCTGTAAATTTGCAATTCCATTTTTTTTTGTGTTTTACAATGCTTTTATCATGTCAGAAACAGATCTATCATTAAAAGAAATTCCCCTGAAAATGAAATAAAGCTCTTTCTTGTTAAGTCAGTAACCATTTACTGCTTTAAATTATCTTATTGAAAAAAGTAATTCATTTTCAACAAGTAAGAAACATTGAAAAGATAAATGAATGTTTCCATGATTGAAATGGTCATTGCATTTACAAATGAAGAACAAAAAAAGATATAAAAGGAGATAAAACATGGACGCAAATATCTTTAAAATGACAATAATTCAAATAGTAGGTAAATTAAAATTGATATGCTTTAAAAATGCAATTATTTCAAACAATCGGATTTAAAATAAGATCTCAATATTGTATAAATAAGAAATTGTGTACATTTAATGAAACATTGCATTTACTTGAGCAAGTGTAAACCTAAAACAAACCTGAACATGATTGTGTGTTAAAACGCGTGTCCATCTGCAACAAACACATTTATATAAAATAAGAGTTATCATTCTTTGAATATTACAAAACCAAACCACACAACATAGGTGTCTGCCTGAGGATTACAAGTTTTGTTTGCATTCTTGGTTGATCTAAGCATTTTTCGTCAACATTCACACTAATTTACATAATATAAACTCACCGCTGTGGGTTCGAATCCCGACAGGGACTTTGGATTCTTTCATGTGAGGAAGTATCCAGCTAGCTTACGGAACGTCGGTGGTTCTACTCAGGTGCCCGTTCGTGCCTGAAATAATGCACGGAAGAGCACCTGAGGTCTTCCTCCACCAGTAAAGCTGGAACGTCGCGATATGACCTATACTGTGTCGATGTGACGTAAAACCCAAAACAAACAAACAAACAAACATAATATAAAACAGCATCGTAAAACAGACTCAAATTATGATTTACGAGTACAATAAACCCTAGTAGAACAACATCGTTTAGGAGACAAAATGTCGTTGGTAATGAGAGATGTCAAATTAATGCTTAATTGTTACTATTCAATATGTTTTTAACATATCAAAAGAAGCTGAGCTGTGGTGAGTTGGAAATAATAGCAGCGCCACTAAATATATCTAGCAGTATTTACTCGTTTTCACTACTTTTTGTTTGTATTCTTATATTGTTGTGGACATAATCATGGTGTATTTAAATAATTCTTAAAATTATAAAAATTTCAATTCAAAACTCATGCCCATGTTTTCTCTATATTCTTTACTCAGTCTTTTATTAAATGCAAGAGCTTATATTTCAATTAAAACTGTAAAATATGAATAATTTCCTGGCGTTTTAATCGTTCGTAAATGGATCATAAATGTTTATTGCACGTTTTTCATATCGATTTACATTGGGTAATCGTGTGTAATAATTTTCTATGTACACGATTGCTGTTAATATATCCATCATTGTATTTATTTTTTTTTCAAGAAAAACAACTTCAGTAATTGGTTCTTATATAATAGAACGGAAGAATCGACCTGAGACAGAAAAGTACGACCATAAAGGACTTGATTTCTAACTTAATTATAACCTTTTAAAATGGTTTGGTCTACAATGGGCACGTTTTCTTTAAGTACTTCAAATATTGCAAATGTATCATCTGGGCGACCTTGTGAAATGTTGCTTAAAAAGTTGATAAAGATCTTAGTGATTTAGAATGGACATTTATATGATGAATAATAATATTTTGTTTTTGAACATTTTATTACCTGCTATATAAATATATTTCATATCGGATCGTGTATTTCACATTTGCCGACAACTCACATTAGTTATTATTTTCTGGTTTGTTGTTATATCTAATTCTAAATACTATCAACGTAATTATTCATTGTATAGCAAACCTTCAATTATAGACCAATTCACTTTAAGTCAACCATATTTCACTATGAATACTTTAGTCATTAGGTTTTTACTAATACATTTTTCTTCCATTGTGTTGGAAGCTATAAGCTTATTGAAATACTCACGAATCCGTTCTTAGAACCAACCAGTACTTAGCAATAAGTGTTAAGTTTCTTAATCACGGAAACAACGGCCTGCCCCTAACAGGGTTTGAACCATAGCGGCCAGCAATCCTTAGATTACTAGGCCGATGCGTGCACCATTCGGCCAAGCCGCTACTATTTATTCATTAAAGTGATGAATATCGCTTTTTTGTGAAGATTTGCCTTCATCTACCAAATATATGTATTTGCAAATATAGCTTACATACACAGTAAAGCAAGATTTCGACTAAAACAGATCAATGTTGGCTACTCAAGCACAACGGTCTCCCTTTTCATAAAACAATACTTCAGTAATTCATTATTTTACAAACAAGAAGAAATAAAAATAAAAGATTTCGAATACTGTGTTCCGTCATTTCAAGTGTTTTTATCAATTTACTACGAGATAATAGTAGATTACTGAAATCATGTGAATTATATCATGATAATTCCACAGCGGAATACATCTGGCATTCGCTGTGTACAATGTTAGAAAAACTCTAAAGCAGCAAACACACAAACAAAAAACGAACAAACATGCTCTATATACATGCTCTACATTTATTTCTAACTTTGTGTTTGGCGTTATACAATTTTGACAAACTCATTACTGTACAAAAATGTTAGAATTAAGTTTTTTTCTCTTGCAAGAGAACTGATTGTCAATAAAATAAAAATAAAATACATTTTAAAACTGTACTTAAAGATTTTAGAGCTGCTCTTTTAAAGGTTATTGTTCTGAATATCTTAAATTGATTCTTTGAAATATGTTTTTGCTTAATTAAAAAAAATAATTATACTAATATTTGGTGGTATCTTTAAATGCAGTCTACCTTTTGTTGTTTGTACCTCTTTCATTTCAATACGTACTCCTTTGTAACCAATAGAATGTCTGAGATAAAATAAACAATAACGCGATTGCGTTTGTCTTAGATTAATTATGATATTAGATCCGTCCCAAGATATTGCTGGCATGGTTACACAAGGAATCTTCCTTTTTAAAAAATCACACTAATGCAACATAATAACGTCATTAAAATTGATGAAATCTTGAATGAATTGAATCTTGTCAAGCTATATTCAGAAGACTCATGTGGTGCAATTACGTCATAATGCGTGTCATTTATATTTTCTGTCACAAGATAATTCCCACGTAAACAAAACTGATCATTACTGAGTGCATTTAGAATGTGTTGATTATAACGTCTTCCTGAAATCCAAAACCAATTTGTGTTAAAACATTTTGAGTGGACTTAAAATTATTGTGTTAGGATTACTGAGACTGGAGGGACGATCAATGTATAGATTTAAAAGATATCATAAAATCTGTTTTGAAATTCATAGCTTTACTAAGTTATAAATTGTGTCCTTAAAACAGTTCATTTTAAAAATCACGATGATCATCCCGTACGGTCAAGTAAAAGAAAAACTAACAAACACGGTTTGTTTGAACCTGTATATTTCCCAGCACTGGATTAAACAGAATACCTTCATGTTTACATTAGCTTAAATTGTTAAATGTCCAAATGGAATTAAAATTTTATGTATACATTTCAGCTCAATGATAAACGGTGAGGCGATATGTTGTTTTAAACTATATCCGTCGTCATTAATAAGTCTTAATAGAGTACTTTCAAAATCTATTTTTATATTTGATGTCATATGAGAAAGACAGTATTGACGTATAGGGAATGTAACTCAAGAAATAGCAGATAGGTTAACTACCTATCAGAAATAAATGTTTTAAACATGTGCTAAACTTAGATTTGAGTGAGTTAAAATCTTAAACAAGATAATCATTAAATACAATAAAGCACGCAAAACCTTTTAACAAGTTCTCGGAAACAATTTTCAAACGCTACAAGATGTCTGAAAGAATAATGCAGAAATGAATTTTGACTTCCGATTGCCGTCTATTGGTTTATATATTTTTTTAAGAATCTTGAGTAACACAGACGCTGAGATATAACAGAATTTTGCATGAATTAATTAAAAAAATAAATGAAGCAACTGCCAGTAGCCCACATTATAATGTTTTTCTTAGTCTTATTATCAAGCAATATTTGATCCTTAAATTAACAAGCCTGTTATTTTAAATTCATCTACTTTCTAACCTTACACAAACAAAGCATAACTGTCAAATATTTCCTTCTTGATTGTCGTGATCTTGCAGTAAAGGTTTATGATAGATTTTGTCGAGTTTATTCACTATAATATTTTCTGTTCAGTTACATCCACAATCCTGTCCAGTTACTAAAGGAAATACACTTGTATCCTCATCATTTAATAATGTTATGTACTTACCCATGATTATAACTGTGCTGCGCGATGTATGGTAAATAATGTGTCAGTGTTCTTTTGAAAAGAATTAAATAAGTCAATAGATTTAAAAATCATGTCAGATTGTTTTCTATATCGTCCTTGATATTTTAAAAATGATTTTTAAATTGTCATGTTAGTGATCTGTTCTATCCAACTTGCAAAAGAATATTACCCAACAAATTGTATTCATTCTAGTTCATCATGACAAATAAAGTAAGTTGGAATTAATACCTTTCTCACTTACAATAACATTTATAAATCATGTTTATCCTAGAAAACTGTCATACATTTTCATCTTGTGTGGGCTGTTATTTGATTTATTTTCAACAAAAATGCCATGTGACACAAAATCTTGCGTGTTTCATGTTAATATGATATTGTCTATCATTGCTTTTCAAAAATGTCATGACAATGTCATTGGACTCCTGAGCATTTTCATGTACCATAGACGGATTCCGGTTTCAAATATGTAACTAAACATTGGTACATGCTACCAATATTTTTCTTGTGAATATAAAAAAATTGCTATAAATAAAATAAACAGTATCGGAATGATCGATTCGTTCCAACAATTTTAGAGCACTAAATTAAGCGGTATTTTATTCTCAACATTAAATATATTGAATTCAATGATACAAAATGACAGGAAAATAAAGCAATACTAAGACGATGTATGGGCAACCCTTTAGATTTGCCACACAACATTTAATACCTGTTGTGGCTGAAGGCATATCCTAACCCTTCATGAATTTTTTCAAATCTATATATGTGGTTTAATATTACAATATTTACTCATAATCTTAACAATGGAATGAATTGATGTATCTCCTATATGTGTACATGTATGTAGAATTGGGAAATGTATTAATCTGATGGCGAACTAAATTAAGAAAATTACACGTCAAAACCAGAGATGTTATATACCATCATCATATTTAATTAAGTTTATTATTCCACACTAAAATTCTAAAATGACTTTCTTAATTTAACAGAAGCAAAAGAAATTATCATGATTTTTTTTCTCCCTTTTCTATCGATAATAAGTTACCTAAAATAAAACTTAAAAATAATGCATTTTCTAACATTTTCTATTTGCTTTCTATGAATAGCATTTTAAAAGCATTGTCAAAACCAGATGTTGCTAAATTTGAATTTTAAACAAGCTTCAGTTTTACTTTTGTTCTAGCACAAAACAAACTAAGGGCTATATAATAACCGACCAAAGAATCATATGCATATGTACGATGAATATAGCGTTATTGTATCATGATTATTGACAACATTAAATTCTATCATCTTTTGAAAGTTTGACCAAACATTATTATGTTCGTTGTATGCATATCAGGGTTATATTAGTGCAACTATATCAAATCTATACAGTCGAGAGAGGAGTTAAATTTTCATATTTGTTAATACAAACTTAGTTGTTTATACAAGATAAAAGTGTCAGCAAGAAGTAGTCCAGTGGTAGGGCGCACCCCCATAGACCAAGAGGTCCTATTTTCCTGTCGTGAGACACTGCTTATTCAATCGAGCAATTTGTTGTTCAATATTTCACTATACACATGTGTAAATGGGTATCTGATAATTTGATATTGTGCCGTATTCTGTGCTCTGTAAGCACCATGGATATCGACATAATTTTTATAGTAGCCTAGTGATCAAAAGTAAATGCTTAAGACAAGTGCACGAATTTAGATTTTAACATGCTTTTTTTCTTACACTAGTACATTTCATGTGAATAACGGTATACAAATGTATTTCTATTAACTTTCAATAACGACTAGATATTCTAGAGGAATGACTCTGCAAAATGGATATACATTTGTGTAAATGTAAAATTTAAAAATATAAAATTATATCTCTTTTTCAGACCATACATAAGATTCCAACACGTGGAAAAACGGCTGGTGATATTAAAATGTATACATGTATAAACCAGCACTAAACGAATTCACGTTTATGATGCTAGCAGGCTAATAAACACACTCTATTTCTGTCATGTTCCTTTTTCGAAATTACTCATGAATATTAGATTGTCGAACCCGTCTCAAGTGTATACAATTTACAAAACATTTTTGTAATGGCGCCATGATTTCCGTCTTTTAGGATTGTCTCATATTTAAATATCCAGTTTATTGAAATTTACATACTATTACAGATTGTTGTTGCTAATGAATGAGATTGAAAAGTAAAACATTTAGGGACACTTGTACTGAGAGAATTTCTGTGTGCATGAAAAGTCCCTTAATAATTTATGCTGCATCTATTAGGGGAATATCTGAATCGTAGGTATATCAAGGGTGATAGCCACAAATCATGGGAATTATAATATTTAAGGATCTGCAAAGGGATGCAAATTCTACCTATTTTTGATTTGGGATGATCAAAATATTTTTGGGACCGCGTAGAAGGCCTAATTATTTATACAAGCTTTACATTATACCTTCATTATTTACTTTACAATGATTAGTTATTCATGACATACATTACATAAAAATATACATTATTTTACATATGTTGTTGTTGTTGTTGTATTAGAAGATATTTCATAATTATATACTTAGTTAAGAAAAGCTCAAACGTGAATCTCTTTTAAAAAAAAGAGAAAATTTGAAAACATGATAGAGTTATGTTGTGTAATTTATAAATGCAAAAGTGAAAAAAAAAGGTTTTTACCTAAAGATGATAATTAGTTAGCGCGAATAAAAAAGCTAAAAAAAAATAAGGTTTATACAAAATATGATAAGATACAAATAGAGATAATGATATGAAAGGCTGCTTTGGTAATAAATACGTAATATATCATCAGTCAGTTCTTAACATTATTGGAAAATTGTTCCATCAATTGTTGAAATCAATCATGGAGAGAATCGTTTTAAAATAATAAGTTTTTTTTCTACGGTTATCCTTTTTTTCGTTTTAACATTAGATAATTTGATAACATATTTTTAACAACTATATATAATGACATATAGCAAATAAGAGAATATATGATACAATTTTACTTCTTGAATGAAAACACAAAAAATGTCTTGAAACAAAATGTTTAAATAAACAGAAGCATAGATTGGTCGCGTATTTCAGTAACACACCATACCTCATAACAGACAAATTCTTAACACTTCTCTGCGAAAGGATCCTCCTAGCCACTAACATTATTGTATGAATACATTTATTTGTAAAAGAACAATTCAAAGGTCCATTTCAGCACACATCATAACAGGAAAAATAAAATTTCCGACCATTGTTGACAATAAGAGAACTGATTGAAAAGGTTCTTGACCATACGGTGCGGCCGGTAATTGCTTCATTTATGTGTTAAGATTCCAGTTCCTGACCAAGGACAATCATTACACTTCTATACAACGAGCCATCCCTCTTTACTACAATTCAACAGTTCATCGTCAAGGTTGAAAATCACATACATCTATATGATATTGGAATACAGGCTTTTGACAATGTTTTGGTTTTGGACCTACATATATAAAGACTTATTTTAATTCAACCGGCTATTTGTTACTAGCAATCGTGAGTTCCATTAACCCAGCTAATCTAACTGTTAACGGACCTGTTATTAACTTCACAAAAAAAATTGACCTTCAATTCCATCTGCACGTTTATGATGGCAAGATAAAAAGGGTAACATTTTGAAAGTTTAAGAAATAAAACATATTGACACCGCTTTGTCCTCGATATTTTAAGCGCACTGAAAATTTATAATAGAATATAGAATATTGACAGTTGTTCATGTCCATTCCGATAAAGCCGAAACAGCTTTAAAAGAAGATCGCATTTAATACATTTTATTTAAAAATGATTGTAACGAATTTTGATATCATACACACTGTAACATGACATGACAGAATAAGACGAAACAAATCAACATTTATCTAATTTGCTTGATATTTACTCGATTCACTTTACTAAGAATATGATTTAAGGAAACATCAGAAAATGTCAGTTTTGCCTCCTAATGACAGAATTAGGACATTAATGATAAGCATGTGTTTAGTGTAAGAACAATTACCTCCAACATACTTCGACAAAATTATTGTGTTAATATTTCATAGTGAAAATTTGTGGCTAATTGAGATAATAATGGCATATCAAATTTGCTTTTTATCTTTATATTGAGGTTGAAGAAGAAATGACGCAAACCAAATCACTGTAAGAATTATTGATGAGACTGTCTGTTCTAAATATTATAA
The DNA here is from genome assembly GCF_026571515.1 of Ruditapes philippinarum. NCBI lineage: Eukaryota > Metazoa > Mollusca > Bivalvia > Venerida > Veneridae > Ruditapes > Ruditapes philippinarum. The sequence continues at coordinate 62,026 of NW_026852245.1, read as the reverse complement.
AAAATATATATATTTGATGTGAACATTTAAATAGTATCTAAATTTGGAAAAAGGGAAAAGCAATGAAAACAACATTTTTTTTAAAACTGTTTGACTCGGTTTTATTGAGTATGTTTATGAGAGAAAGTTTAAATTCTGTGAAAGTGCAACCTCTCACACGCTCCCTTTAACCGGGTTGAGGGGTATACAATCTTCAATATCCTGGAACCAAGACGTAAATCGCCTGACTTTAACTGCCTTAATGATTATAGGGTGTAGGCAAATAATTTTATTATTTATATAGACTAGAATAATCATTATCATTATCATCATTCAACTGATAATTACTGATTGCATTTAAAATGTATTGATTATAACGTCTTTCCTGCAATCAAAAAATAATTTGAGTGATAAAAACATTTTGCGTGGACTCATTGTGCTAGGATTACTGAGACTGGACGATCAATATGTAGATTAAAGATATATCACCTATTCTCTTTTGTAATTCTTAGCTTAATGGCTTAATAAAGTTATCAATTGTGTCCTTAAATCAGTTGATTTTAAAAATCACGATGATCATTCAGCACGGTCAAGTAAAAGAAAAACTAATAAACGCGGTTTGTTTGAACCTGTTTATTTTCCCAGCACAATATTAAACAGAATACCTGCATTTTTACATTAGCTTATTTAAATTGTTAAATGTCTAAATTGAATTTTATGTATACATTTGAGCTCAAGGATAAACGGTGACACTATTCTATATCCGTCGTCATAAATAAGTCTTAATAGAGTACTTTTAAAATCTATTTTTATATTGAGAAAGACAGTATCGACGTAGAGGAAAAGTAACTCATGAAATTGCATAATTCATCCCAGAAAAACTGACATTAAAGGTTAACTACCTTTATCGGAAATAAATGATGTTTTATATAGGTGCTAAACGTAGGTTTGAGTGAGTAAAAAACTTAAACAAAATAATCTTTAAATACAATAAGGCATACAAAAACCTTTTAACTAGTTCTCGGAGACAATTTGCAAACACTACATGACGTCTGAAACAACAATGCAGAAATTGATTTTTGACTTCCGATTGGTTTATATATTTTTTAAGAATCTTGAGTAAAACAGACGCTAAGATAAAGCAGAATTGTGCATGAAATTATTTAAAATATAAATGAAGCAACTGTCAGTCCTCCACATTGTAGTGTTTTTTTAGTTATCAAGTAAAATCCTTAAATTAGAGGAGTTGCGTTCACAAAATTTCGGGACGTACGGACGTTTCAACATTTTGGCTTTAGGGGCTATTTTCTTTGTTATTTTCTTTGTGCTATTAGCCCCTAAACCCTTTGATCACGGAATGAACCTATTGTTCTCTTTACTGTCAAATAGCCCCTAAACCCAAAATGTTTGCTCGGACAGACGTACGGACGGACAGACGTACGGACGGACAAGTGCAACGCTATATGCTCCCCACTTTGTGGGGGCATAAACATAACTGTCAAATATTTCCTTCTTGATTGTCGTGATCTTGCAGTAAAGGTTCATGATGGATTGTGTCGAGTTTATTCACTATAATATTTTCTGTTCAGTTACATCAACAATCCTGTCCAATTACTAAAAGAAATACACTTGTATCCTCATCATTTAATGCATGTAATGTACTTACCCATGATTAGAACTGTCCTGCACGATATATGGTAAATAGTGTGTCAGTGTTCTATTGAATAAAAAACAACAACAATAAATAAGTCAATAAATCTAAAATTCATGTCAGATTGTTTTCTATATCGTCCTTAATATTTTAAAAATGATTTTTAAATTGTCAAGTTAGTGACCTGTTCTATCCAACTTGAAAAAGAATATTACCCAACAAATTGTACTCATTCTAGTTAACCATGACAAAATAAAGTAAGTTGAACATGTTTAATTGGAATAAATACCTTTCACACTTACAATAACATTTATAAATCATCTTTTTCCTAGAAAGATGTCATACAATTTCACTTGTGTGGGCTGTCATTTGATTTACTTTCAAAAAAATACCTTGTGACATTAAATCTTGCTTGTTTCATTTCATATGATATTGCCTACAATTGCTTTTCAAAAATGTCATGACAATGTCATTGGACTCCTGAGCATTTTCATGTAACATAGACGGATTCCGGTTTCACATATGTAACTGCCCTGTCCTGTTTTTGTTTGGGGTCCCCCTGGGCTCCTTGCCATTGGTTCTTGGTGCTGGGTCGTGTGGGGGTTGCGTTCATTGAACGCCGCCTTTCCTTGTTGACCTTGTTTATCATATTTTACTGCTAATCAATGGTACATGCTAACAATATTCTTTGTGTTTTCTTTTATAGATAATAATATAAAAAAACCGCTGTAAATAAAATAAACAGTATCGGAATGATCGATTCGTTCCAACAATGTTAGAGCACTAGATAAAGCGGTATTTTATTCTCAACATTAAATGTATTGAATTCAATGATACAAAATGACAGGAAGATAAAGCAATACTCAGACGATGTATGGGCAACCCTTTGGATTTGCCACACAACATTTAATACCTGTTGTGGCTGAAGGCAGATCCTAACCCTTCATGAATTTTTTCAAATCTATATATGCTGTTTAATATTACAATATTTACTCATAATCTTAACAAAGGAATGAATTGATGTATCTTCTATATGTGTATGTTGAATTGAGAAAGGTATTAATCTGATGGCGAAAGATATTAAGAAAATTACACGTCAAAACCAGGGATGTTATATAATATCATCATCTTTAATTAAGTGTTGATTCCACACTATTCTAAAATGACTTCTTAATTTAGCAGAAGCAAAAACAAATTATCATGATTTTTTTCTCCCTTTTCTATCGATAATGTTACCTAAAATAAAATTCACTTTAATGACAATAGTCTGACTTTAGGCATTTTCTAACGATTTGGTTTCTCAAATGGTGCATCTATGAATAGCATTTTAAAAGCATTGTCAAAAACCAGATGTTGCTAAATTTGAATTTTAAACAAGCTTCAGTTCTACTTTTGTTCTAGCACAAAACAAACTAAAGGCTATATCATAATCGACCTAAGAATTATATACATGTGTACGATTAATATAGCGTTACTGTATCATGATTATTGACAACATTAAATTTTATCATCTTTTGAATGATTGCCAAACATTATTATGTTCGTCGTAGGCATATCAGGGCTATATCAGTGCAACTTTTATATCAAATGTATAAGTTAAATTTTCATTTCATTTCATTTAGATAATACAAAATTAGTTGTTTATACAAGATAAAACTGTCAGCAAGAAGTAGTCCAGTGGTAGGGCGCACCCCTATAGACCAAGAGGTCCTATATTCCAGTCGTGAGACACTGCTTATTCACTCGAACAATTTCTTATTCATTATTTCACTTTTCACATGTGTAAATGTGATAATATGGATTAGTGACGTATGATGTGCTCTGTAAGCACCATGGATTGAGATCGACAGAATTATTATAGTAGCCTAGTGATCAAAAGTAAATACTTAAGAGTAGGTAGGCAAACAAGTGCAGAAAATTTAGATTTTAACATGCATTTTTTCTTACACTAGTACATTTTTATGTTAATAACGGTATATTTCTATTTACTATCAATAACGACTAGATATTCAAGAGGAATGACTCTGCAAAAATGATATCAATTTAAAATTTAAAAATATGAAATCATATCTCTTTTTCAGACCATACTTAAGATTCCAACTTCGAGGAAACACGGCAGGTGATATTAAAATGTATCCATGTATAAACCAGCACTAAACGAATTCACGTTTATGATGCTAGCAGGCTAATAAACACACTCAACATGTTCCTTTTTAGAAATAACTCGTGAATATTAGATTGTCGAACCCGTCTCAAGTGTACACAATTTACAAAACATTTTTACAATGGCGCCATGATTTCCGTCTTTTAGGATTTTAGATTTAGGATCTGCTTAGGGATGCAAATTTTACCTTTTTTTGTTTGGGATGATCAAAATATTTTTGGAACCGCGTAGACAATGGTAGAAGGCCTAATTATTTCTACATGCTTTACATAATACATTCATTATATTTTTTACAATTATTAGTTTTACATTACATACATAACATAATAATATACATTATTATACATATGTTGTTGTTGTTGTTGTTGTATAAGTAGATATTTTGTATATAATTACTTAAGAAGAGCTTAAACATGAATCCTTTTTTAAAAAGAAGAGAATATGTATGAAACATGATAGAGCTATGTTGAGAATTTTATAAATGCAAACGTTATAAAAATTGTTTTACCTGAAAATGATAATTAGCACGAATAAAAAAAGCAAACAAAAATATATGGTTGGTACAAAATACGGTAAGATAAAAATAGAAATGATTATATGAAAGGCTGTTTCGGTAATATACACCTGATATATCATCAGTCAGTACTTCAATTTTTTGAAAATTGTTCCATATGAAATCATGGAGGGAATTATTTTAAAATGCTAAGTATTTTTCTACGGTTATTCTTCAATTTTCGTTTCAACATTATATATAATAACATCTAGCAAAAATAAAACATAAGAATATGGGATACAATTTTATTTATTGAATGAAAACATGACAAAAATTTGTCTTGGAACAAAATGTTTAAATAAACAGAAGTATAGCTTGGTTGCGTACTTGAGTAACACACCATACCTTATAACAATTAAATTCTTAACAATTCTCCGTGAAATATCCTCCCAGCCACTAACATTATTGTCTGAATATATTTATTTGTAAAAAACAATTCAAAGGTCCATTTCAGCACACATCATAACAGGAAAAATATAATTTCCGTCCATTGTTGACAATAAGAGAACTGATTGAAAGGTTCTTGACCATTTGGTGCGGCCTGTAATTGCTTCATTCATGTGTTAAGATTCCAGTTTCTGACCAAGGACAATCATTACACTTCTATAGTATGAGCCATCCCTCTTTACTACAGTTCATCGGCAAGGTTGAAAATAACATAAACTATATGATATTGGAATACAGGCTTTTGACAATGTTTGTGGTTTTGCACCTACATATATAAGGACTTATTTTAAATCAACCGGCTACTGGTTACTAGAATTCGTGAGTTCCATTAACCCAGCTATTCTAACTGTTATTAATTTCACAAAAATAATTGACCATCCATTCCCTCTGCACGTTTATGATGGCAAGATAAATATGGCAAAATTTTGAAAGTTTAAGAAACAAAACATATTAACACCAGACCGCTCAGACCTCGATATTTAAAGCACACTGAAAATTTAGAATAGAATATAAAATATGGATACTTTTTATTACCATTTTGATGTAGCCATAACAACTTTAAAAGAATTTCGCATTTAATACATTTTTACTTTAAAAATAATTGTAACGAATTTTGATATCATACAAACAGATACATTAAATGGCAAAATATTTCAAAACAAATCTACATTTATCAAATTTGCTTGAGCTTTACTCGATTCACTTTACTAACAATATGATTTAAAAAAATATCAGAACATGTCAGTTTTGCCTCCTAATGACAGTTTGTTTGTTTTTGTTACATTTAACGCCTTTTCCCAACAGTATTTCAGTCATATAAGCGGGTAGTTTCCTAACCATCGTTCCTGGAGAATTACACCAGTAACAAGATAGAGCTATGTTGAGAAATTTATAAATGCAAACGTTATAAAAATTGTTTTACATGAAAATGATAATTAGCACGAATAAAAAAGCAAACAAAAATATATTGTTGGTACAAAATACAGTAAGATAAAAACAGAAATAATGATATGAAAGTAAAAAATGTTTTGAAAATTGTTCATTTATTGCTTAAATCATAGAGGGAATCATTTTAAAATGCTTAGTATTTTTCTACGGTTATTCTTCAATTTTCGTTTCAACATTATATATAATAACATCTAGCAAAAATAAGAGAATATGGGATACAATTTTATTTATTGAATGAAAACATGACAAAAAAATGTCTTGGAACAAAATGTTTAAATAAACAGAAGTATAGCTTGGTTGCGTACTTGAGTAACACACCATACCTTATAACAATTAAATTCTTAACAATTCTCCGCGAAATATCCTCCCAGCCACTAACATTATTGTCTGAATATATTTATTTGTAAAAAACAATTCAAAGGTCCATTTCAGCACACATCATAACAGGAAAAATATAATTTCCGACCATTGTTGACAATAAGAGAACTGATTGAAAGGTTCTTGACCATTTGGTGCGGCCTGTAATTGCTTCATTCATGTGTTAAGATTCTAGTTCCTGACTAAGGACAATCATTACACTTCTATAATATGAGCTATCCCTCTTTACTACAGTTCATCGCCAAGGTTGAAAATTACATACATCTACTGAAAATTGAAAAATATGGAGTAGAATTGCAATGATGTAAACAAAATGTACATGATATCATTATATAAAAGTGTTTTCTTTGCCTATAACAATTTGTTTACCTTGATATCGAATTGTCGTTTGATTGACTTATCACTAGAAAATATAAACTATTAAAACTGATATTGATGCGCTGACCGCCTTCACAGTAATTTGACACAAAATTGTTTCAATGCCATTTAATGTACAAAATCTTTGACGGAAACGATCAATCAAAGTTGAAAGTAAAAAGTAAAACCCTCATTGTCATTAATTTCCTGATTAAACATGGTATCGTTGTTTCTAGTATATCTTCCTTCTATATACGCATCACTGACAAATGAAATGTTTAAATAGTTTACAACCTGAAGTTGTATTTGCATGAGACTGTATGTTTCAGAATAAAAACAGATGGTAAAATGACTAAATAGAAAGGAGATAAATCGTGTTTTGTTAGTGTTATTGTTATTGTTTTCCTGGTATCTTGTTTCATTACCTTAAAGTACCAGACAAACTGGTAATAAATTTATTTTCAATCCACTATCACGCTTTTTGCCCCATGTAGTGAACAAACAATGCCACATTAAAAGCTTGCAAATGTGCATGCCAACCAAACACCATTAGACGCTGTACCGATATCATTCATACGTCCTGATAAAAAAAGTTATCAGATGAATCTGACTCAATTATGATGAACTATGTATTATATAAAGGTACTTAAAAAAATTAAGGTAAAGGAAAATACCGGTTACGTGGTAATGAAAAAGTGGATATTTTCTTCCTCTGATTTAAGATGTATTTCATATTCGCTTTTAAGCAAAACAGATTTATTTTCTGCCTTTTATCTTCATCTACGAAAAGAACGTTGCGTGTACAAAAGTTATTCAAATTAAAAGAAAACTTTGCAATGAAACTGGTTAACAATTATGATGTATTGATAATTAAATTATACAAAACAAAACACAACAGAATTTTTATATAAAATTGTGCAATTACGAAACATTATATTCACGCCAAGTGAAGTTATATCACATTGAGTCCGAATGATTTAAATCAGTCAATGTGAATGATTCACGTAATGATATCACCTACAGTCAGTGTGAATGATTTGCATATTGATATCACCTTTAGTCAGTGTGATTTCTATAGGGATATGAATTTAAGTTCACTGATAAAACCCAATATTTCATTGTTTGGCATAAAATTAATATCAGTATTGTATATGTGACTCTTATGAATACTAACAAAATATTATTTTACATTCTAAATTCATCAATAAGTGTAACACAAGTAAATAGGACATAAAATATAATATAGACCTAAAGGGCAAAATTAATGCTGTTCAATAGCATTTCTTTAAATTTGGCATGTTGTTAGAATTTGATAACAGAAACATTTGACACATTGTGGTCACCGTTCTATTTTCGAGTTATCTTTAGGGCATTTATTCATGTTTTGCATTTTCACCACAGTGGGCTATTATGATTATTTACTTTTAATGCCCCCTGACCGTATGACTATTTGTCTTGAAATCCTTCCACCTACAACCTGTATACTGTTTTAATTTACTATCGTATTATAAATGCTAACGAAATTGCTTCTGACTACCGCCTACGCAAAAGACATTTTTTATATTTAGAACTAGATAGATTTACTAAATGTGTTTTTTTGCGGATGATACATTACATTCGTCTGCAATAATAAAAATATTGCTATGTTATTGACTTTAAAATTGATTGATTTGTTTCCATTCATTGTCCAATGCGGCAACATTTTTAACTTAGTGTAGGCAATATATAAAATGTATGACCGGAATAAGTTATTAAACATGTATGATATTTCTTTGTCTTGTAAATTACTTAAAATCAATCAAATTGACCAAGTCAAAAATATGTACATTTGTCTATTTAATCTAACTAATATACAAGTAGTTTGTTTGACTTAAATAACAAGCATTTGGTCATACTAACACGTTTTTTCAATATGTTTAACTTTTCTATTTTCTGAAAAAAACTTAACAATGTACCAAGACATAATGATAATACCTCCAATGTTTGGTCTGCAGAAGTCTTTTATAACAAAGCCATACCATAAGGAAGTTGCAAAGAATCTGTTTAAGACCTGAGACCAAATGGAAGAGTGTTAAATGTTTGCTGTATTTTCCTATTTTCTGTAAAGCATATGTTATGTTTCTTTTATGACTGATGTATTATTGACATGTTAAAAGCATTGTCAATGTCAGATGTTGCAAATGCGAAATATAAAACAAGTCTTAGCACTCACATAGATTATTTACGTTCACACTGCCAGTTTTGAACACATTAAGTAATTGGGTTAAGCAAAAAACAAACATTCGCATAGTATGCATAACAAAAGATTTAGTTTTGTCTATACAGCATTTCGTATTTTGTGAAATTCGGATGCATAGATTGTTGTCATTTAAAACTGTAATACATGAAATAACAGTGGAGAGAATTGATAAAACGAATAGTATTAAGTTAATATATTTTGCAGGAGAAATATAACTTTTTGTCATCAAAATACCATTTGATATTGAATTTTAATTTAAATATCTAAACTAGAATTAAATACTTTACGTACGGTCCACATTTCAACAGTCTTACTCAAATGTAAGAAAATAATTGATCGTAAAAATATTCTTTTTCACCGTTGTAATGTACTTTATACATCAACAAGAATATTATATGTGTAATTATTGTTCCTTTTTGATTTCAGAGCATTTTAAATACAATTATATCACGAATAAAGATTAAATATTTAAGGAATTGTATATATGGCTTCGTCATACAAGTGCAATAATAAATACAGGCCATATCAAATAAAATTTTGTAGTTTAAGAAATTTTGAACCAAAATATTTAATAAAAAACAAAAACATGTGACTGTAATTTTATTATCACGCAAATAAATGAAAACAAAATTTAATTTTAATTATTATGAAGGCATCTCTATATAGCCACTGTGCTCGTAATGTGAAAGAAACATACATCAGACAACTCATTATTCTCCTTTTTTATTCTTCTGACCTAACAATTGTTTTCTCGTCCATCAAAAGTCACGAAATGTCAACAGGGAATAATTCGCATTATTCTCAATAAGTGTCAATGTTTGTAGAATTAATGGTAATATTGTAAAGAAATCAATAGATCTAGATAGTTTTCTGATGATTACAACTGTTGTTTCTAATGTAAGTTTGTTTGCTCAAGTTGTCTTTTTTATACAAAGTAACAATCTTACGAGTATAATTCTGTTTCGGTACTTTTGTGAAAAAATATTTTTTTTAAAAATGTAACTGATGTACAATTCATAATTGCAATAATGCTACAATGCGCTTCCAAATTCAAACCTATTATAAAACAAGAGGAAAGTGTGATAAGTCTAAGGTATACACAAATATGTAAATAGCTCTTGGTGTTAAATGATATTTAAAGTCATAGAGACAATTATGTGAAGCTTATTTAAACGTTGACTTGCAAATATAAGTTCAATTTAGAACTGTAACTTATGGCAGAGTAGTTTGAATTTAATTGGGAATAGTTTCATGATATAGTCATCATAGGAGGTTTATATAATTTTGAGAGGTTTATATAATTTTGTATCATAGTTTGGAGACTTTTCTTTTGAAAACGTGTCAGAGTCTAATCGTATACCCACAATGATTACAGAGTACAGGCATGTGTCACCTGCAATTCATGTACCGCACTTTGTGTCGATGGTGGAATGTTGATTGGCTACATTTTTTCTTGGGTTTAGTTATTGTGACGGCAGGGATAGGGATAATGATCAAACAGTCATGTTCAGATGCTGGCACATTCCTAACATTTTCTGGGGTTTAATATTTGACGACAGGGAGATGGTTTTTATTTTCGCCTATGATACAATTGCGTTTAAATGCTCTTTAAAAAAGAATATTTGAGTCTAAAATTAATAATTTTATTATTTCTACCCACGTGAAGGAGCAAAACAATTGAGCTTGATTGTCTGCGCTGGTATATGGGCGAATATTAAAAACACATATGCCTCAGGAATGATTTACATTTTACTTCTAAAAAACGGCTAGGACGAGTTAAATAACATTTAAATAATAATTTTAGAGCATGTTAGATGTTTGTTACTTGAAGAAAATAGCGCTGAATGTGAAACAATGTGTCATAAAAGTATCAAATATGTAGACAAATGTATAAATACTAAATCAATATAATTGTCAAAAAGTTAGAGAAGAAAAAGACGATATAGGTAAATGCTTTACGTATTTGGAACTATGAAAGTACACTGAACATTCAAAAATGCTTTGGGGAAATTGAATTCAAAACCTTTTAGGGCATTATCGGTCTTTAAGTAGTTGTCTACTTTTTGATATGCAGCAGATATTATATACATTATTGCAAGTCATTCCACTCATGTAAGAAGAGAAAAAAGAAAATTTTATTGCAAATCTACATGTAGTATAAGCTGAAAAGATAAAACCGTGAATTTTATGATAATATTATGTTAAAACGTTGAAAATTTAAACTTGATAGAATACTGAGATGTCAAATAGTAGTAAGATGTTTTGGACATCCCATGATTAAACACACTTTAAATATCATTTTTAATAGTGGTATGATCGACGAAAGCACAATGTTCTGTTCGAAAATCATAAGATAAATTGGAAACGGAGTGTCAATTTAATATTCATAAATTCTTGATATGAAACCAAAACTTCCCTTGAATTTATCCAGTTTCTCGAAAAGTATATAAACGTTTAATTACTATAAGTAAGTTTTGTATTTACATTTGATTACAAGTTATTTAAATTTATCAATAGATTAAGCGACAGACGCAGACATTATAAACATTTAAATAAAAAATATATCGAACCATTTGCTCCAAGCCATTTAAATTGTAGTCAAAATGCCATAAACATGACAAAAATGTCTGGCTTTTACCAATAAAGTACTGCTCATTTATTCCCACATTGTTCAACCTCAGCTTCTTTTGAAATGTTAAAAGCATGTCAACATGGAACCAAATATCAAGCATGGGTTGTAATGGACTTGCAATGGCAAGTTGGTTAAATTTTCTCATCTTGAAATCAATTAGTGTCTTCAAGTATCTTGTAAACAACTCAATATAATAGTGCATTTCTATTATCTCTGTACTTTGAATGTCACAATCTTGTATGTCTTATCTGAGGAAGTTCCAAAATACTTTATCAGATTTAATTTTCCCGGAAACATGTGATTGTATAAGCAGGTGTAGTCTAAATAAAGTGACAATTTCAGCGATTACAAGCTGTCAAGTGACAACTTATCTAAAGGATGGTTATACAGTATTCAAGTAGGTATACTGGAACTATCCAAATAAAAAAAAGAAATGACCTAAAGTACCACAAGCACAACAATAATGTTGTGCTAAACAGTCTATAGGTTAGGTAATATAATAATTAAATATTTTATATACGGCCTCCACATGGCACAAACAACGCTGACTGAAGTAACGATAAATCCCACGATTGTAATAATTATGGCACACATGGCACACTTGAGAAAAGCAGTATATTGAAAAGCGGGAATTCTATACAATTGTCATATTTATCTTTCATCAGATTTATTAAAACTAACACAAAGTATTTTAATTAAAGTAGAAATACTGGAATAAGTGAAATAGAACATTAGAATCGCAAACACAACAATAATGTCGTGCTGAAATATAACATCCCTAATTGTATGTAAGTGGCAATATTTTGCTATTTACAAAGGTATTCGACAATTTATCTTCAAAACATGTATAATGGTCTTTTACTCGTATATTCTTGATACTATGCAATTAAATTGAAACAATTTTGTTACATAACGAAACCAATAAAACATGGCATGGAAAATGTCCCTACGTGTTATTCTATAGTTAACACTCAATACTGAAATTAAAAAAAAACTAGAAATAGATAAAACTAATGCAGACATCCTTTTATGTCTTACATCTTTATTAAATATGTAATAGAACCATTGCAAAGTATTATGCAACATCAATAATGAGCATGAACTTTAGCACAGATTTGTTGCCCATGGTATAATTTTTCAATTAAAATTAAATGTTAATAAATGCTTTATAATCAAAGCAGGTTCTATTAAATTATTCAATTTCGTTCTCTAAATCTAAAGAAAATATTAAAATGCAAAATTTGTCTTTAGCAAAACGTCATCTGCTTTCTAAATGCAATGGTAACCACCTTGATAATAATTCCGATTGTCTACTACAAAAATATTTCCGTTGCTCGACCATGCATAACAGTATGGAACACATCATGAAATTCAATATTTACGCTAAAATGTTGTATTATTTGAAATAAAACAAACACGTTTACATTAAAATTCGTAAAATGATTGATTGTTTAGTTCAAGAATTGAAGATGAAATTAAATATAACGATATCACATTGATATCGAAATTGAAATATACCGATTATATTTCTTTCTTCGGAATCTTTATCAAGGCAATTGAATGCAGTGAATTTTATTACATAGGCCCAATAATCTGCTAAATAAATGTCGGAAAGCCAATCAGTGATCCATTTTGACGTCATCAATGTTATTTCTGAACACTGTAAGAGTATACAGTGATAAAATTATAAACTTCCTTATGGAAATGCCACATTCCAAATGTGTCTTCTGCGTATTTAAAAGGAAAACAATTTGAAAATGTTTTTTATTGTTAAGTCCAAAATTTCTTTGTAATAACGTTTAGTTTTTCGGAATGAAATTTATGGCAGAGTGTGTCTGATGCATGTTGTATATAGTTTTAAATCTATTGTTTAATTTTCCTTAACGAATATATTTTGCTTTCATGCTCTATTATTAATTACTCATCACTGGAATATATAAAATCAATTATTAGATATTGACGAGGATGTATCAAGCAGCTGCATGAATGAAGAATTTTACGATTATAAAAATACCAAACATTTCTCGAATAAAAATATTACACAAAAAGAAATCAAAATAATCACAATGTTATATCAGGTTTTTAAGTCTGATTTTTAAATATTTGGAAATAAACTAAAAATAGCTTATTTTGCAAATACATGTCTTCAACATATAAAGGACAAAATAATTCGTTTCACCAAATTAATTGAATCTTAAAGTTTTCAAATGTCCATAAAAATGTAAGCTTGACTTATTTTTTGTTTTGATATTGTGGAGAACTTCATAAACAGTACTTTTGTAGACGGATATTTATCGTCGTTATAGAAATTTTAGAAAAATAAACAATTTATAATTTTCATAAGAAATAGAAAATACCGGCGTCAGTGGTTTAACAATCGTTTTTTAGGCAAACAAGGATTGATTTTATTACAGATTACGGAAGCAATATCACGGTGCCCTTACGTATTTGGCAAATGCCTGATGAATAAAACTTTTAGAGGAACTCTATTTGAAAAATTGACTCATTTGATTTTGTGCGATATTTTTAAAGTCTTGTTGAATGATTATATTGTTAGCATCGTGCAGTTTTATCAAGAAAATTTGAAATAATTTCAATTAAAAATAATAATACGTGTCAATGAAAAAAAAACATGAACAACTATGAATATTGCGAATCTTTTTAATGATGTATTGCAATGTGGTTGGAAAAGATGCAATAACATACTTACTGAAATTTGTACCATATGTTGGTTTTAACTAATATTAAAGCTGGTCCATTTCATATTTAACGTAAGGTATACTCTGCTGGTAAATCACACGAAACGAATAATTTAGTGAGCAGCGAATTGTAAAGCCGGACTTGCAACAGAGCATATTTGTGCGGAGTTGGTACCACTTAACCGTAGGACTTGTAAATTATGCACTCAAGCTTATGTTAATTGTTCGTATGACCAAGCAATTTATGCAAAAATTATCTTACGTTATACGAGTACATCTTACTCAAAATAAACCTTTTTTAAGTTATTTTTATAAAATTTTACTGAAAGACCATCAACTTTACGAATTACTATTGTGTTCGATTCCAAATCTTTTTATGTTTGCAGTTATAAGTATGTGTCACTCTTTTTACCAGGGACGGTCATAATCATAAAATGTCTGAAAAAATAGGGCAATTTAATTTTTAGGCAACTGAATATTCTAATAAATCTCATGTAATATAAAGCTTAAATGCCCTGGAATCGTTTTATTGACCAACCACAATGGATATCTTTTTAACTATGTTCTTCATTTAAATATCTTAATCATTTTTAATTAACGTGGCACGGCTATGTAATGGTTTGTTAATATTTAAGTTCGTCTTAATTTAAATTGACATTATGCCCATCTTAAGGTAAATAGTGAGTTAACAGGTGAGAGTCAAAATAAAGTCAAAATAAATTTTCATTTTGCCATCATTCCTTTTGATTTAATAATTTACTTCGCATAAACAATAAATTACCACCGGATTCGAACAAAATTTCAGTGAATATCATTTAGAATTGTAACGTTCGTTCAATTTATAAAAAGGTTGGGACAGTCTTTTTATATTTTAGGCATATTTTAAATTTTATCCAAAACATTTGCCAATATAATATGTTGGTCAAACATCATTTTAACAGTCAATCTTTTGAAATATAAAGTCAATTCAATTCAGCTCAACTTGACAATGAAAATATGAGCATAATGTCACTTTAATACTGGGTACAAATCATCCCCGAGGCGAATACAAGAAACGATACATCAATAACCTATTATCAAGAGTGTTTCGCTACTGGAAAAAAATCATTCAATGTTCTTCACTTCACATGTATAGAGGAAAATACTCACAAATCTTTTGGATTAGTAAAATTATTCTAAAGCATGTGCATCACGTCCGAAATAGTGGCCAGGTATAATGAGACGTCATTTTATGTGGTGTTAGACGTCATGTTCAAGGTTTAGCATGAAGCAGTTTATTTTTTGAATCACATTTTACGGAAATAGACGCACATGCTGAGCATAAATTATTTCGAATTATTACCCAAAGGTTGTAAGTTTTCAAATGTACAAAATTCCCTTACATTGTTTCCAGTTTGAAATTTATTTAAAGAATGTCATCAATGCCGTTTTCTTGTTTTACATACGCAATTTACTATATAGAGAATATTGAATGAGTGTAGGTTTAATACTGCATTTATTGAAACAGTTGAATAAAAAATTATATTATGCGAGCCTCTGACGATTTTAATTATGTACCCAACATAAAAACTGCTTTAAGTGCAAAATAATCATATTTTATTGACAGGCTTAACATAAAGCGCGTCTTTACCCTACGTTTATGTAGAACAAATGACGTTTCGTCAAAATATATGCACGGCCGTGCAATACCATATTTTACGCAGTGGCAAAATTGGCACGGGTATGAGATAAATTATATTTTGACGTTAAAATTAAAGTTGACGGCATTATCTATTAATATTACTTATTAATTACTGTAAGTCATAAAATCATATAAGTAGTCTTATCATATTATAATTGTCGTAGTAGTTAACTGAAGAGGTAAGCTGGAAATTATTTGAGACATTATCTATTAAATCTATATAGAACTTAATAAACTAAATAAATAAAAGCATTATTTACCATAGGTTTACAAATCTGAAAATGGAATAATAGTTTGTTTATTTCAGCATGTAACACCGATATGAGAATATAAGTTTGATGAACGTGTTAGTATCTTTTTATACGGATTTATCTCTTTCTGGCTGTATGAATTTTACTCTAAACACTTCGCAATATTATAACATTCAATACTTTATGTTTTGTTTGAAAATACAATATTTGTGTTGTTTGTTTTAAGCGTTTATCTGCACACTTTTCAAGTGTTTAATTTTTCGATTTACTATTCTCTACAAATATTTAGTTTTTTTAAAATTATACGGACAAAATTTTTCTAGTTTTTTTGTTTGTTTATTTTCCACTTATGTTTTTCATTTAAATGGTGTGTTTATTCTTTCATGATTGTCAAACAATGCTATTTTGATTTACTATCGTGTTTGACTACTAACGAAATTGCTCTTGAATATCGCCTACGCAAAAAAGGAAACATTTTGTATATTTAGGGGACAGGATTGATTTATTCATTTGTTTATTGCGTATGATATATTACATTCGTCTACAATAATAACAATATTGCTACGTTATGGACTGTAAAAGAAGATTGATTCTGTTTCCGTTCATTGTCCAATGAGATTAAGCTAAGTAAGCAATGTATAAAATGTATGACCAGTACTAGGCATTAAACATGTATTGATTATCTTTGTCTCGTGTCTTAAAACAGAGTTCTTTAATATAAATCAAAATGACTCAATCGAAAATGATGTATACTAGTATTCGTTATAACTAAAATAGTCTGTTTCACATTAATTGTTAGCATTTGAGCAAACTATCGCATTTACTACATATATTAAAAAAATCTACTTTTAGAAGAAGACTAAACAATGTACAAAGTATGACGACAACATAAAGATGTAAAATGTTATTACCTCCGTCGTCTGGTTTGCAGAAGTCTTTTTCAACAAAGCCATATCATTAGGAAATAATTAGACCTGAGGCTAAAAGTGTTTGCTGTATTTTCATATTTTCTGTAATAAAGCATATGTTATGTTTCTTTAATGACTGATGTATTATTGACATGTTAAAAGCATTGTCATTGTCAGATGTTGCAAATGCGAAACATGAAACAAATTCTAGCACTCACATAGATTATTTATGTTTAGATTGTCAGTTTTTAACACATTAAGTATAGTGAGTTAAGCAAAACAGCTTTCGCATAATATGCATAACAGGGGATGGTTTTGTCTTTACACCGTTTCGTATTTTGTGATATTCCGAATCCTAATGACAGTGGAGTGACTTTGATACAACGAATAGTATTAAGATAACATCATCTGCAGGATGAATATAACTTTTGTCATAAAAGAACGATTTTATATTGAATTTA
The DNA here is from genome assembly GCF_026571515.1 of Ruditapes philippinarum. Taxonomy (NCBI): domain Eukaryota; kingdom Metazoa; phylum Mollusca; class Bivalvia; order Venerida; family Veneridae; genus Ruditapes; species Ruditapes philippinarum. Next base: position 44,678 of record NW_026852245.1, on the reverse strand, counting down.
AATTTAAATATCTAAACAAAAATTAAAAACTTTACGTACCAGTCTTACTCAAATGTCAGAAAGTTATGGAGCGTTAGAAATTAATTTTTGTAAAAGTTTTATTGTACTTTATAGATAAACAGGAATATTATATGTGGCACTATTGTTCCTTTTTAAATTTCATAGAATTACATATAAAAATATATATCATAAATAACGATCAAAGTTGACGGTATATGGCTACGTCATATAATTAAATGCTATAATAAATACAGGCCATATCAAATAAAGTATAGTAGTTTAGGAAATTTAGAATTGAGCCAAAGCATTAAAAATGACATGTGACTGTAATTTTATTATCAAGCAAGTAAATGAAAACAAATTTGACTTATTATGAAGGCATCTCTACATAGCTACTGTTTTCGGCATGTGAAAGAAACATACATCAAATTAAACATTATTCTCCTTTTTCATTCTTCTGACCTTACAATTGTTTTTTCGTCCATCAAATGTCTCGAAAATGTCAACAGGGAATAATTCGCATCTTTTTCAATTAGTGTCAATGTTTGTAGCATTAACGGTAATATTGTAAAGAAATCAATAGATAGTTTTCTGATAAATACAACTGTTGCTCCTAATATTAGTATGTAAGCTCAAGTTGTCTTTTTTAAACAAAGTAAGAAATCTAAGGAGTAAAAATTCCTTTTCGATACTATTGAGAATTATTTTTTTTAATGTAACTGATGTATAATTCATAATTACAATTTTGCTTTGAAAGAGAATACAGTGCGCTTCCGAAGAAAAGAGAAAGTGTAATAACCCTAAGGCGTACACAAATATGTCCATTATGATAGCTCTTGGTGTTAAATGATATTTTAAGCTAAATAGACAATTCCTTGACGCTTATTTGAACGTTGATTTGCAAATATAATTTCAATTTAGAACTGTTACTTATAGCAGAGTAGTTTGAATTCAGTTGAGAAAATTCTCATGATAAAGTCATCATTGAAGGTTTATATTATTTTGAGAGGTTTATATAGTTTTGAGAGGTTTATATAATTTTGAGAGATTTATATAATTTTGTTCATAGTTTGGAGACTTTTCTATTGAAAACATTTCAGAGTCTAATCGTATACCCACAAAAATTTACAGTGTACAGACATGTGTTACCTGAAATTCGTGTACCGCACTTTCTGTCGATGGTCGAATGTTGATTGGCTACATGTTTTCTTGGGTTTACTGATTGTGACGGCAGGGATAGGGGTAATAATCTAAAAGACATGTTCAGGTACTGGCCCATTCCTTACATTTTCGGGGGTTTAATATTGTGACGATAGGGAGATGGTTTTTGTTTTATAATTCTGGTGTTCACAAAACCATACCATTATCGTCTTGTTTATTGACAATATACACATATACTGTATATCTTATATTATGATAAATACTTGTAATTGTACTTACGTGAGATAAATAAGTATTTATATATTTCTTAAAAACTGTGTAAAGCAATGAGGTGTTGCAACTGTCCCTTTGAAAAAAAGTTGGTATCAATTCAATGAACCATATTTTTTTATCAAAAATGCTTAACTGATATATGATTTTATAGTAATTTTGTTCAGCACCGTTTTGGGCTTTCTTTAGGGATTCTATTGGGCTTTCTTTAGGGTTTTTGTGTATTTCTCTCTTTTCTAACCTCTAAAGAAAACTTTTTCATAATCAAAAGTGTTATAAAAATATATTAGGCAATCACTTGAAAAATGACATGGTATTTACCTCTTCTTGCACGCATATCTTGTATCCATATAATTTTTTTCTATGTATACTGTTGCTTGCGTGTCAATGCTCTTTAAAAATGTTGAGTCCAAAATATATAACTTGATAATTCCTGCCTACATTAGGGAGCGAAAGATTTGAGCTTGATTGTCTGCGCTGCCATGTGGGTGAATAGTAAAGGCACATTATGCCTCAGACACAATTAAATTTTTACTTCTTAAAAAATGGCAAACACGAGTTTAATATTTCTGAATAAAGTAGCGCTGAATGTGAAGTCATGTGAAGTAAAAGTATCAAAATGTAAAAAAGCATTATTCCGACTTCTATGAAATACTAAATTACTACAAGTACAAATGTTGCTGCAATGCAGCAATTGAGAAGCTCCGCGCAAAAAATGCGCTCATTACAGATACCTTACCAAATTATTCCTACGCGCAGGCCATGTTATATTCAGATTAAGTACTACTGTATATTTTTTCCGAATGTTTTGTAAACCATTTTTTGCATAATTATACTTATTATATGCACTGCCCATAATTTGAAAGAGGGGCCAGATATTTAATTTGGAAAAATGCTTTCACTGAAGCCTACCTGGCAAGGAAAGTAATTCCATTGAATACAAACAAGACTTCAAGACTGAGTCTGCAGTTCTCTTGTAATTTTGTTGTGATTAATGCTTCCGAGGGATCACTTTGTTTCCAGATTTTTGTAAATGGTATGTGACATGACTGTACTGTGTTCTGTTTGTGTCACTACTGTAGTCAGTAACATAAGATGATAAAAATATCAAAGTATGTTTTTTATTATTATAATTGTAACAAATATACAAATAGTAACAAAAGGGACTAATATTATAATATAGTAATATTACATGCATTTTTTCATGTCAAATTAAAAAAAATGGTTTCTTTCAATACTGATAGAAGATTGTTACCTAATTTTAGGCAGGTATGAGGAAACTCACTAACGAGTCAAAGATATAAAAGCTTCTTGACATTGGTGATATATAAAAAACTATTGTTAATTGATTTATTGGGAGATCAATATACTTTTTTGCTGAATTGCTTTAAAACCATTCATAAAAAAGTACACCTCATGTTCAAACTGCAGATCAAAGTTTCTGTTTTTACCAATTATGCGATCTATCTTTCTAAAGTCTATGCTTAATGAGGGTCCATCCGCCCATACGGGCACAAAATGCAGTTTTCGCTGTCGAGTACGGACCCCGGACATGTCACCAGTCATGCCCTTAAAGAGTTAATTTTGAAGCACTAAATGTTGATAATTTACCTCCGTGCATTACTAATAATATTAATGAAATGTTACGTTATATACTAAAGTTATAATTATTTCAAAACAACCAATATATCAACATGTTATTATTAAACATTTAGTTTCATAAATATAAATTAAGAATACTTATCAAAAGCAAAATTATTAAAGTCTTGTGCCTGAAATCTTTTTTATATTGACAAATTCAATCACTAATAGTATACTGGATGTGCTGTGTGAAAATAAAATTCAAAATGTAACAAATTATAATTCAATGTATTATTAAAAAAGGGAAATAACACATTTATAACCTAAGTGTCAAAAATCAGAACATTTATAGCTATTTTTAGCTTTCGAATTCTTATTCATGTACAGCAGAACTGCTTTCCGGTTCTCATGCATTAATATGACATGCTGCGAATCACCGAAGGGAGAACCAATATAATAGTCGGAAGGAGTAACTGAATCCGAATTTATTTTTAGCTGTAAATCAAAGTGATAAATTGATAAAGTCCGGGCCCATGGACAAAAAAATAGTAAACACAAATAGCTCCGCGCCTGTGGGCGCGGAGCAATAATTTGTCATTAAAAAGAGAAGAAAAAGACGGTATAGGCAATTGGCAAATGAGGTACGTTTTGGAAACTATAAAAGTACACCGAAAATTAAAAAAAAAACTTTGGTAAAATGAAATTCAAAACCTTTTGGGGCATAATGGGGCTGTAAGTATTTGTCTTCTTTTTGATAGAAGCATGCTGCAGAAATATCGTATACATTATTGCAATTTCGTTCCACTTATGCAAGATGATAAAAAAGAAAATCTGATTGCAAATCAACACGACGTGTAAGCTTAAAAAATAAAAGGGTTAATTTTATGAATATTTGAGATTTAAACTTGATAAACATACTGTCAAATGTGAATGAGATATTTGGAAAAATGCATGGTTAAACATACGAAGAATAATATTTTAAAGTGCGGTATCGGTGGACGTACAATGTTCGAAATTCAAAGGATAAATTTGAAACGGTCAAGTTTGTCTCGGGTGTAAATTTAATATTTATAAATTCTTTATATGAAGACAAAGCTTCCGTTGATTTTCAGTCTTTCTAAAAGTATATGCACGTTTGTACTTTGCTATTGGTAAGTTTTATATTTACATTTGACTAACTTCTATTGAAATTTATCAAACTGGTTAAGCGTTAGACGCAGACATTATCATGATCATTTACAATGAGATCTCCAAAGAATGGTATACCCTTTTCAACTATTTGCCCTTATGCCTTTAACTAAAAAGATATCGAACTATTTGCTCTCAATCCGAGCTTCTAGCCATTTAAATTGCAGTCAAAATGCCATAAACATGACAAAAATGTCTGGCTTTTACAAATTAAGTGCTGGTCATTTATTCTCAAATTATTCAAGCTCAGCTTCTTTTGAAATGTTAAAAGCATATCAACACGGAACCAAATATCAAGCATGGATTTTGATGGACTTGCAATGACAAGTAAATAAAATTTTCTCATCTTGAAATCAATAAGTGTCTTCTTGTATCTTGTAAACAACTCAACCAGATAGAGCATTTCTATCAACTTTGTAATGTGAATATCACAACCTTGTATGAGTTATCTGCAAAAGTTTGAAAAATTCTTAATTAAACACGATGTTCAATGCTAAATGGCTTGTTTTCCGGATATATGTGTATACGCAGGTGTAATCCAAATAACGTCACGTATAATGACCCTTTACTCGTATATTCTTGTTACTATATACAATCAAAATGAAACATGTTTATTACATAACGAAACCAATTAAACATGACAATCGTGGAAAATGTACTTACGTGTTATTCTATAGTTTACAACCAATAGAGAGATAAAAACAACTGTAAACAAAGGTTAAATTTCTCGTAAAATTATACCGTTATATAACTATAATTTTTATGAAAAATGTACTTAGTCGTAAACTGACAAGTATTGTGCAACATCAATATCGAGCATGAACTTAAGCATAGGCTTGTTTCCCATTGGTATTATTTTCCAATTACAATTAAATGTTAATAAATGCTTTATAATCGAAGCAAGTTCTATTAGGTAATTACATTTCGTTATTTGACTCTAAATAAAGATTAAAAATGCAAGAACGTTACTTAGCATAAAAAACGTTTCTATTGACCGACTACACATAACAGTATGGTACAAATGAAATTCAATATTTACGCTAAGAAGTTGTTTTAATTGAAATAAAACACGTTTACATAAAAAGTCATACTATGATTAGATTGTTAACTTCATGAATTGAAGAGGAAAATAAATTTAACGATATCAAATTGATATCAAAATTGAAGTATACCGATGAATATTTCTTTCTTCTGAATTTTTATCAAGGCAATTAAATGCAGTGATTTTTTTGCATTGGACAGATGATCTGCTTAAGAAATGTCGTAAAGTCAATCATTGTTGTATTATGACGTCATAAATGATATTTCTAAACACTATATACCGTGGTACAATTATAAACTCCCTTATTGAAATGCCAAATTCCAAATGTGTCTTCTGCGTACTGAAAACGAAAAACAATCTGATAAAATTTCGTATTATACAGTCAAAATTTTCTCTGAAAGAACAATTTGTTTTCGGAATGAAGTTTTAACTTTTCTGTTGCATGTTGAACATAATTATAAATGAATTTTTCAAATTTCCTAAGCTTTCATGTTCTATCATTATTAAATTATTACTGCACTTCAATCAGATCAGAGGATATTGACGATTTTGTATAAGGTAGCTGCCGACTAAATATATTTGACGATAATGAAAAAAAAATACAAAAAACATTATTATATATTAAATATACAGAGGTTACTTTTACATGGTTCTGTGTTTTGTTTCATTTGTGATAAAAGTATTTTAAGTGTTTTTGTAACGGTTGCGAAATTAAATTTATCTTTATTGCTTGAAGTTGGTTTGGTATAAACAAACAAAATACACCGGACATTAAAAAAAAGCTTAGTTATATAATATACCTTAAACAACATTTTTTGTCCAACAATAAAATTAATATACCATAATGCTAATAAATACATGTTATCATTACCAACGTGTACAATGAATAAAACTCGTATGTCTCCTTATTTGTAAAATAAACATTGATATTTTCAAGTTTTTGTGGATATTAAAGTACACATTTTTTTTTCACAGAAATTATGTAAGAACTGTGTTTACTATATACATAAAAAAACAACGTTCATATGATGTGACTACATCTCTACAGTTATTCGTCTTGTAAAACATAGTTTCAGCAGGGAATTAGCATCAAAATACTGTTATATATAGAGATAACTAGTTAGCTATATGACAATTTTAATTTTGTCTTTCATATTGAAATATTTACTTAAACACAGACCAGAATGTGTCATTTTTTACACTGTGAAATAAGCACTCAAATCACAATTGATCCATTTTTGTTCATGTACCATAAATTTATTCATTTGTAACATAAATATTTTTGTTGCATGTTATCATAGTTTAAAGGATGTTAAGTTATGACGTCGCGCTTTAGACAATGTTATTATGTGATGCACATATAAAGACATCTAGTTGAAATGTATATTAAGCTTGAGAGACCTTTTAAAATCACCTCCTGTAAGTTGAACCACACAATATCTTTATGAACCATGTTTCATCCAGTACTATTTAAGAAACAAACGTCTTATTTAAGTTGATGACACATATTGGAATTTCTGAAGCGTATTTGCCAGGTTTATGAACTAGATTACACTCCATCAGAAGCAAACATTAAAAGAAACAATAGTAAAAAAACGAAATCAATAAAGAACACCAATAGCGACAAAATTGAAGATGTTGTAAGCTCGGTATAAATGAGCCTTCAAATAAAACTTTCAGAAGAAAATCAAACCTCCTCAACAATCTCTTAAAAATCTCACGAATCTGCCATTTCAGACAAATACTTTGTGGTTTTGATAATTTTCAGTTGGAATGGTAAGTAGACCTTTTCTGATTCTGTCTTTCTTTATTATTTGGCCCGTTTCAATTATCACACCAGTTTGTCAATCCCAGGATGACTCCATTTGGAACAAAAACCGACGAACATAATCATGCAAGTGGTCATTTAAAAAATCCTCCACAATTTTTTATTTTGTTTTCATTTAAGTTAAATTCAAGAAGAAGTCTATCATAATATTAATCTGAAACATAAAGGCGGTGAAAAAAACCCTTCACCGTGGGGTACGCTTAACCAGATACTATTCATATATTACAAGTTTTGTATACTGCAGTTAAGACCGTAGATTTTATTAACACGTAAAACAATATTCGATATTTTATATTCGAATATTTCGTACTCGAGATGCTGCCATGTAAAATCTTATTGTCATTTCTGTGTTATTTCTTTAATAAACACGCTTTAAATGTTTTTATGACGACAGTAACGCTGCAAACGAATTATTTAATCCTGCCGTCTTCAGTTCGAAAATTATAGCACGAAAAACAAATTGCCAAGTCTGCCCCAAATATCAATAAATATTCATAAATTTTAATATGACGCCGAAACTTCCGTTCTTTTCCAATTTCTCGAGAATTATATACTTTTATATTATTTTTATTACGTACTATTGAAATTCTTTGCTATACCGGTAGAAAATCAGACATTTTTCTTTGTAAATAAAATGTTTTCATAGAACCCTTGGTTATTGTTAAAAGCAACCATTTACGTAAGTATTAGATTATACAGATTTATCAATAGATCCATGCCTTTTTTCCATTATCCCACGGGTCCGAATATCCCAATCCAAAAAAAAATATTCCCAATCTAGAAGTCGGCAAATTGAAAGAAAAAGTAACGTATGATATGGGTTTTCTGAACTTTTTCAGGAATTTGACTTTCAAAGTTTATGATAAGTTTTTAAGATAAAAATGGTTATCAAAACAAAAGTCCGTTAGTAAGTCCTAAAGTCTATCTCACGCCCTAGGACTTAGAAAACACTCAGGACTTTCAATTTAATTTTCATTTCATAAAGTGCATTTTCTTTGGTACAATTCTTTCTCCCTGCTACTACTTGTAGGTTTTATGACTACTTGTTCTTAGTCCATTGATATTATTGATATTAAGAAATTTGGGTAAGATTCGTGATAAAATCAAATTAAAATATCCTGTAGTTAAATATTTAATGCTGCTTGATTTATTTCATGTTTGATGTTGATACTGATCATTTACTTCTGTTTATACGGAAAATGAAAAACCATTTGCAATTTCTGTTCTTTGATGAATTCAAATATTCCTGTATCCATCTGTACAAATTACAAGTCTAGAGATTTCAAATAAATTTCTTTTTGCAGACATTTTAGGTTTTAATGCCTTATAATTATAATACAAAGCACTTGTCATACCATTCTGAGCTTCTGGTCATTTAAATTACAGTCAAAATGCAATAAACATGACAAAAAAGTCTGGCTTTTACCAATAAAGTGCTGCTCATTTATTTCTCAATTGTCTAATATCAGGTTTTTAATGTTAAAAGCATATCAGTATGGAACCAAATATCCAGCGATGATCCTTTTGCAATTGCAATGACAAGTTAATTAAGTTTTCTCATCTAGAAACCAGTAAGTATCGTCTAATATCTTGTAAACATCTCATTTGATAGATCACTACTCTGATCTTTTATTTGAATAACTGTTAGAATAGATTTAACCACAAACATTGACATGTACTCTTTTGTAAACAAATAGGTTGTGGTGATATTCTTATTGTATCCACTAATCTGATACTTAAAATTAGACAGGTCAGGCATCTATGCATCAAAATAAAGTACTTCTATAAGCTTTATAAATAGTTTGTTAGTATGAATATAACAGTCTTAGCTTAACAGTACTTTACAGTATCTTCCATGAACAGACACAATCAAACCGAATCTGCAACATTTTCAATTTTGTCTTGGTGGGCTTTCTTTGGGGATTCTTATTTTCTCTACTGTATGTCCTTTCTGCGTATGTTTCCAAATTCTTAATTAAACACGATGTTCATATTTAAATGTGAGCTCTTTGTATATCGGTGTTATTAGAAAGTTACATTAAAGATCCTGTAACACAATTTTTTTATGGTTTTAAATTATAAATATGATGCTCAAATTAAGATTTATCAATATTGTAGGTTCCGAAAAGCATTTTTCATAAAGATATTTAACATTTCATCCTTAAAGAAAGTCCAAAACGGCAAATTGTAAATTGAAGTCTTTTTATTTGGACAAGTTGATTTTGTTGTTGCAGAGAGGTCGGTGCATTACAAAATGCCACTGGGCAGATGTTTTACTGTAATTTAACAATCAACTTCATCAAACTGATCGAAAAACTAACATAAATTAAAATGAGAGCACTTAATATATTAAGTCTATTTTTTAAAAAATGTACATCTGTTTGCATGTAACAAAATGACCTCTAATTGAATCATGTGCATTGTTTTTAAGTTAACAAATGTGTTTATTTAAATGTCGAGAATGTTAATTTGTATTATTTAATAGGCATTTTATTTCACTAAAATACATACAATCTTTCTAATCTTTCTATGGCGCTAAGGGAAATTGTGCCCAGGCTAACACTCACTTTAACTTAAATATGTCAAAATTTCACCCAAAGACATATCAATTGGTTGGTCTGGCCAGTCATTTCTATTTGCTTGACGATTGGTATTTTTCCTCTCTGTCGTTTTGTCTGAGTAATTCACTCGTCTTGGGAATGATACGTTCTCTAAAAGAGCTTTCGATAGAACATAACCACATAATGTTTATTCACCTCTTTTCTAATTGTGCACAACTCCTTGTTTAGGACCCCTCTTCCTTCCCAACTTTACAGTATTATCTGGTTTTGTGAGCTTTGTGGCGAAATTTTGAGGACCTAATGACAAGACTTAATTTCAGTCAATGTGTCTTCTTTGATTTTGAGATGTTTTGGAATTTGCACGTTTCTGTCTGATGTGTCTCATGTTTGGTTCTCATCAGATTTTTTGGTTAAGAAGGAATGATGATATCTTGGTTCTCTTTAGTGGCATGCAGAACAGTCATTGATTGCCCTTTCATGTCCTTTCTGTAGATCATCTGCACGTTTTGTAAGCTTTCGGACACTGCTATTCATTGCATTAAGTCTAGAAATAACGGGTCTTGTACATGTACTTATATTTGGTCTTCCATACCTAAACATACTATGGGAGTTGTCAATGGTGTTCCAGGTAAATGTATGTTAATGGGAGGAAGGAGTGCGGTGTTTGTTATGGTTTGGTTCTTGAAGAGGAACTGGGCTTTGTGGCTGCTAGGGAGATGATGACACAGTTTTCGGACTGATCTTGGTCCTGTAGCTGTCCACCTATAAATGGCTTTAGTGGCTGTTTGGAATAAGCAAAACTGTTTAAAATATTCTAAGGAATTATTCATCAATAGGAAGATTGAATAAATGATTCAGAATACCTAACATTTTAAAAGGTGTCTTGCATAAACAAGACTTATCTAAAGATCACAATCTTTATCAAGCTCATCAAGTGGATAGAGTAGAAGCAGCAAGAAGCAAGTGATAGTATGTCTCTGATATAAATTTGTTTTAGGTGGTTATTAGGTTGCACCAACACAGTAGGTCTATGGTAACTTTCAAGCTTTACTGGTTAGAGAAGTCCCTGGGTGCACCTGTCCGTTCATGCCTGGGTTAAACCACCGACCTTCTGTAAGCTAGCTTGATAACTTCTCACATTAAAGAATCCAAGGTCCCTGTCTAAACTGTGACCAAAGCCAGCACTTTTGTTTTATATCCTTTCATTTCTGAATAAAGATTACAGATTAGGAACGTTCTCAAGAAACACGCTTTTCGCTTTTAAGCTCACATGAGCTAGCTCAGAGTGAGCTTTTATGGTCGTCCGTCCACAATTGTTCGTTCACACTCTAGTGGTCCGATTTTGTCTAAATCATCATCAGACTTTGTCAAGATGCTTGTCTATGCTATTGCTCGGATGAGTTCAAGCATGGGTCATTTCGGATGAAAAACCAGGTCACAGCTAAAAATAGAAAAACACTCAAGTTGCTGTTTTAGTCCAAATATCATTAACATTAGTCTGGAAGTTTGTTTCGATGATTTCTAGGTCAAATTCGAATATGGGTCCCCTTGGGTCAAAAACTAGGTCACACAGCCCAAATATAGAAAAATCTTGTTAACACTCTAGTGGTTACATTTTTGACTCAATTGTCATCAAACTTTGTCAGGATGCTTGTCTAAGTAGGTCATCTCAATGAAAATCTAGGACACAGGAGCTAAAAATTAAAAAAAATCTTGATAACACTCTTATGTTTTTGTTTAAATCCCAATATCCTAGAAATAGACCATATAGATTGTTTTGATTTCTAGGTCAAGATCGAAAATGGGTCACCCGGGGTGAAAAACTAGGTCACACAGCCAAAATACGAAAAAACCGTTGTTTAAACGCTACAGGCTACTGTTTTGATCCAGATATCCTGGAAATTGGTCAGGAAGGCTGTTTTTGTGATTTCTAGGTTAAGTTTGAATATGGGTCATCGGTGGTCAACAACAAGGTTACACGGCCCAAATAAAATTGAATTGAGCCTGCATAATCAGGTGAGCGGCCACGATGCCCTCTTGTTATATAAAACGTTTAATCAACTTAACAACAAATTCAGTTGTTAATATGTGTTTATTACACAAATTCATTCCAATATACCGCCTACGCATAATAAAATGAAGCACATTACATCTAATTACGATCAGTAAGATCTAATAAGAAGAGTCATTATTTTGGATAAATTGCAACTGTCTACAACAATAATATTGATATCCTTTGGACTGATTTATTGAACTTATTCTTCAGAATATCCGTTATTATATGTATAATCAAAGAGGAAAATAATCAACGCTCACATTTTGTTAAGAAGTAAATTGATTAATTTCGTTTTCTGTTATCTTTTGAATATAATCATAGCAAGACAATTAAATAAAGTAAACTTAATTGTTTTGGATCATTGTTCTGATTTAAAATCGCCATAAAGTCATTTATTCTTGAACTTTCACATTACAAATCTGATATTTCTATACACAGGAACAGCCATATTAAAATGTCACATTTCTAATGTGATTCTGTGTTATTATAGAGATAAGATAGTTAAAGGCAAAATTCGTATCAGGACACCTAGGACGTTTCGTCGTCCGGAATGAAGTTAAGATTTCCGATTTATAATGTATCTGTCATGTGTAATGGATTGTAAATATAAGTGTATTGTATAGCTTTGAAAAATGAAAACCTTATGTTTCTAAATTTAATTATTATTTGCTTACAATAGGAATATTTTAAAATAAATCAATTAATATTGACGTGGCTGTAGAAGACAGTTGCACGATAACAAAATGAACTTTTTGACGAAAAATGCATACCAAATTGAATCAAAAATGAATACAAAAAATACAGATGCTACGTACAATTTACAAAACAATGTTTGTTGCCATGTTTTCAGTCTATTTTAAGACATTTGCATAGATAAAATGAACTGCCACTGGCTCTATTCGCATCTTACATTATATATATTATGGCTTCAATGATCAACAAAAATAAATGTCTTTCGCAAAATTGCTGAAATACCATTATTGATATTAAAGGCACATTGTGCCTCAGAAATCCATACATTTTCAATTCTTTAGAAATGTCAAACATGTGTTCAATAGTGTTTAAATATGGATTAAGTGCATGTTAGATGTTTAACAACTGTTGAACATGCAGTTATGTGCTGTTAAACTAGAAAAATATAAACAAACTTCCATACAAAATACATAATTATTCAATATAATTATACCAATTTCCAACAGACATACAGATGCAAAAGATAGTTCATTATATAGCAAATGAGTATATTTTTGGAAACTGCAACAAGATATAAAAAAATAAACAGATTTGCAGAAATATAAATGATAGCATTTCTGAGGCATAATGGGCCTTGAAAGTTTCTTAACCAATGTGGAGACATGATATTCTGTTGAAGTCCGCGGCGAGGACATATGACCTTTAAACACAATGGACGAGATCGACTGTTATTGAGAAAGAGTTTCGCTTCGAACGAGGATCGAACCTATGGTCCTTTAAATTGCACATGCGTTGCTTTTGCTATTTAACAAACCGGCTGGAGAAAAAAAATCAAAGAAAAATTTAGGTGTATAACTACCAGACGAGGGTTCATTAAGAATATTAATCGGTCTGTAAGACGCCGCTAAATCGCCTAAAATAGAGCACATTTTTATAATGATTATGTCACTAAGTAATTTCGTATGTATCAAAGATATATTATATGAGAATAAGAAACTGTAATACCCCTACATGACTACACATAAGTAGTTTGCACCAGTAATAATTCGAACTTGTCTCCAAGAATGATATTTATATCTTCTAAACTATTAAACAGATTGATAATGATTATGCGTCACGAATGCGTCATGAAATGAGTTGTAAAACTATTTTCTCGAAGAGGAAATGAACCGTGCTACCGAAAGTAGTATATTGTTTAAGTTTATTCGTTTATTTGTTCTAAAACAAGATCTAGGAAATTGTACATAAGTGCGTTTTACTGTTTTTGATCATTGTTTCACTTAATGAATATCATAAAATCAATTTATTGTTCCTGGTCTGACGTCATAAAGAAGTGATATTTCTGAACACGATATGAAATGGTGTAGTTAAAACGTTACAAATATGAAAATGTCACATGTTTACTGTATCTAAGATTGGCTTTATGAATCGTTGGTATTTTAACTTGTCTTGCAGATGTTACTATGTTGCTAGGTTGTGCTCGGGGATGAGTTCATTAAATGTCATCCTCCCTGGTTGATTTTTTTCCCATATTTTAGAATATTCGAAAAGAGAAAGTTAAAAAGGATCTTTTGTAACTTATAAGACAAGGTATCTCAATCAGTCGATTCAGTTAATGAATATAGCTTTACATGTACAATACATTTCCAGTGTTTAATATTCGAAACCCCGTTGAGCCATTCTTAATTGACACAGATGTACATCACTTCTTGACAAATTAAAACGGTATTTAAGATCTTCGTTACCTTGTCAAATAATAAACGTATGACGCACGGTAGAATGAAACGATTCTTGTGAGGTTCACATTGTTCATGGGTGATACATTGAGTTATTTCCATTCGGCGCCTTTTATTAGGTTGGATGACTCTAGTATTTCTTATTATCACACAAAGGATATGTTTCTTGCCTTTTGAATTTAGCTTTTGACAGCTCGTCTGTGATATGCAGATTTCATAACCTCCGATTTATTTTAAGTTCTGTTTTATTTCTGTTGTTTATTTACATTATTTTCTCGTTTAAGTTACACATATCCTTTACTTTTGGACCATACGCTACTTATGTTGGGACTTATTGAGACATCTTTTATCACCGTCGTATGATCACATCTGCGGATTTGTCATATTACAAAAAACCTTTTCATGAGTCGGCGCTGAGATTTAAGTGACCGATAGTTTGCAATTTCCTGTACACAATTTTGTGTTGTCTGCTACCGAGTAACAGCGACATAGATGGATCACTTCTCCGTCGTCTGTTTTGTCATGATGTAATGAGATCATGGATATCATGAACAACGCAATAAAATAGAGTAATCAGAATAACCGGTGATCCCTCGGAAGCATTCATCACAACAAAATTACAAAAATATTTGCAGACTCGGAGATACTATGATGGAGCGTTTTCAAAACTTTTAAGGACAAATCCCCCCTCCTACACCGCATAGTTGATTTAACCAAACCAAATCTTTCAAGAATGGTCCTCATGAGGCCTTTTATAGAAATATTTTAATGGTTCAAATCTAGTTTGTAAGAAAGTCCCATTATCTAACTAAAGACTGAAAAATGAAATCGTTCATATTTTCCACAAGCTATATTAGTCAGGACTCTTTAGTCAAAATTTGTTCCACCGTTTGGTTCCCTAAAATAGAGAGAAATAGAAGTTTATAAAAGCAATATCCAAAAGTGAGATATTTTGTTGTATGTATCAAAGTAAGGCTGACCTCTATAGATGTCATATTAATTAATCATGTCCCTTGGGTTAAAGCTATTCTAACAAAAATTGATAAAAGTTTTTCCTTTGATATGATCTGATGCCCTAGTTCTTGCTTTAAGATAATTCATTTTCAAACTTATACCAGGCGTCAGTTAGAAAATCATTCTAACAAAAAAATCAAGTTTGTGACCTCTACCTATAGTCTATTAACAAACTATGTCTTCACCCCTCTAGAGTTTGTCTTTGATTTGACATGGTGACCTAGTTTGTTTGTTCTTACAGATATCATCTAAATAATCATTCTGAAAAAGATTTGATGAAGATCAAGAAGCATATGAGACCTTGTTCTTTTTTTAATTTTACCTGGTGTCTAAGTTTATGAACCTTCATTACATATATTCAAACTCCTATAAGGACCACTGATTTAATCGATCTGACAAAGTTTGATAAAGATCCAATAAAACTGTGATTTCCAAAGCTCAAATGAGCTAAAAATTGTAAATACTGGTTACTGAAAACTTTGAAGATTTTTTACAAGCAGTACTTTTACTCACTTCTAATGAGGAAGGAAACTCGTGTCTTGATTGAACATCAAATAATCTATCATATTCAGAGTATTAAAAAAAGCTTACAAC
The DNA here is from genome assembly GCF_026571515.1 of Ruditapes philippinarum. Taxonomy (NCBI): domain Eukaryota; kingdom Metazoa; phylum Mollusca; class Bivalvia; order Venerida; family Veneridae; genus Ruditapes; species Ruditapes philippinarum. Next base: position 28,954 of record NW_026852245.1, on the reverse strand, counting down.
TGCTAACGAGTTCAGAGCTGTAATATTTTACATGATATGTGCAATTTACCGAATTTCTAGGCATAAAGCGGAACAATAATCCGACGGCACTGTATTTCCAAATGGTTTTTTGTTGTTGTTTATTTCAGGAAAACGTAACCGTGGCGTATTTCTTGTCTAATAAAATCATTAGCGTTTAAATCATCTCTTAATTCAGTTGCGTGTTCCTGTACATCATTTCTTTTTTATTAGAAACAAGTGATGGAAATGACAACCAATTATTAAATTGATTTATTTTTGAATTCAATGCAAGGCAATTAGAGTTAGAGATTTTCATTTTTCTCCATCCTTAAACAGCAATATATCAGTATTTGTTTAAATTTAAAACTTTTCGATTATTTCCTATATAATATAGAACCAATACCATATCCGGCTGGTAATAAAATCAATGATTATCTAGCATATCTGCAGTAAATTTATTTTATCTCAAGCGTATGTGATTTACGTATGCGTTGGTGGTCTTCATTTGGGAACAATAACTGCTTTTGATATAGAACTAGCTATATCATGCAATAAGCATTTAAATCGATCGGAACATAATTGCAATTTAAATGCTTTACGATAAATAATTCATTAAACAATAAGTTACCACCCACGAGATTATACAATACATTTGCAACAGTATTCGTATAAATCATGTAAGTCAATCAGTCAATGGTGTCTCCTCAAAAATCAAGTATTTGAAGAAAACTATATTTAAAGACCATAAAAAGTAATGATGAGTTAGCTTAAAAATCTTACAAATTTAAGTATACAGCTGTTCTAGTATTAAAGTATTGATTTAGATATAAGAAAATAAGTCCAATAAGGACAAAACTTTGTCAAAATTTAATTTTTTTCCACAAGTGACCCACTTCTTATCCCTTAAATTGGTGAGAGACAAATAACCATAATGATTATGTTTAATATCCGAGATCAATTGCTAGGAATCATAATTTGTACCTCGTCCGAGAAACGAAATAACAACATAAGTTGCTCTCCCTGTTTAGCTAAGCGGTCGAGCTGTGACAAAATGCAGTAAAGTTATGACATTTGACTTTGTGTTTTTTATAATAATCTTCCAAATATTGCTTAAGTCTCAAGATAAAAATAAAAATTTCAAAAGAGACACTTTGGTTTCTTGGGGACGGGATATGTTACACACGATCCTGTCCAAACCAATGTAATAATTATTTCAGAACTACTTGCTAGGTGAAATGATGGAAGTAATCTTTAAATCATTAATATAGATGAAACTTAAAACAGTTTACTAAAGCAAAAGGAAAAATATAGGGAAGATGTACCATTTGCATTTACACTGTACATATAACACTGCACATTTGTGGCTTTCCATTGGATAATTGTGACGTTAATATAATTTATATAGACGACTGCTGTCTCATTTTATGAAGTATAGTATTTATATATTTCAAATATAGGAACTCTATTGTTTACAGATATCTGACATGATTAATGGCCATGTATAAACGGTTGTGTACAATATCACCCTCGCCAAGCGTGTTATATAAGTTGAAATATGAGCTTACAAACGTCTTTACTGAGCAATATTATATGTCAGACATTTTTAAAACTAATTATATAAGGTGTTTTATATAAAGATGATTTAATAAAAATAGCTTCAGATATATGCTTTTCACTTTGCTTTTATCATACTTTGAAGTACTGAAAAAAGTGAGGCGAGCTGCGCCTCGCGAAGCTCTTGTTACGTATTGTTTTGTGTTTTTTTTATTTTATTTTAACTGCCTTTTACAGTTCACAATTTTGTGAAATCACAAAGGCCAAAATTTATTATTGTTTCCTATTATACAATTATCATACTTTTAAACTTATCGATTGGATTATAGGAAACTGTTAACATATAATTTTGGGGGAAAAATGTTAGAAAAGATTATAATTTTACAAATCTAAAGGACTGGCCAACGATGTTAAAATAGGCAAAATCTATCTCTGAAAAGCTTTAAACATCTAGCCCATCTCTTCCAGTCATCTGCATCCTAACATGTTATTGTCAGAGGTTTTGCTTTATTAAGACAGTTTTGCCAGACAATTGTTATTTGACGCGAATCATACATTTATTCTGACAGTTTGATAGAGTTTTATCGGTTTAACTTTTGCCATACATCTTTATTATTCACAATAACCACGACACACTTTGTAAATACCAAAGTTCAACGCTGCTTGAAAATGAATACAAATCATTTTCCAGAAGAATAAAACAACAGATACATCAAATTTTATATCAATACATTATCCGTTATTTCAAAAGTCCTTTTTTGTGCAACTAGAAAAAGCATGCCTCCAGGTCCATGCTATTATGGATATCGTGGAAATATATTGAAAAGTAGAATATTAGAAAGTCAACAAAGAAATGAAGTAACACATTGCAAACGGCATTAAATCAATGTTAATAACCAGAAAAGAGGTAAAAATGCAAACATCCTGCATTAGTCACGTAGTATATATAATCATGGTGATAATTACTGTAAAATTAGTCATTAATGTGTAATTATTACTTGAATTTTGAATCTTCCTAGATTTTTGTACATTTTTCTAAAGTTTTGATGTTCTATGTATCCTTTGAAACAAAAATAAGTTCACCCCCTTATGCAAAATTTATGGCATTTAGAACATTGTTTTCACAATTGTGGATGGTACGGAACGATTTGCATAATGATTCTTCCTACAATACAGGATGGATGTCATACAATAACTGATGTTGACTGGTTGTACTGGCATGTAGCTATAATTCTCCCATATGCAGAAGTAATGACCTTTTGAATATTCATTTTGAAAAAAACGAACGGTACAAAACGATAACTGTATGATGCATCGTCAGGATTCCTAATATGAAATCGTGTAATGTTGTATTTAATTTCAATGATCATTCTTGCACAGATGCGTATCCAATCATCTAACTTTTGATATTGATTATGAAACGTTTTGGGAATAATTACGTGGGCGTTTGTTTAAATTCATTTATCGGGTTTCGTTAATTTGTTAAATAGAACAAATGCTCTGAACCGCAAATGTTGCTGAATGAGGGTCTTTCAGTATAAAGAAAATTTGAGTCAGAATTTTTTATTATGTTGCACTAAGTTAAATATACATTACAAACAAGCTTAAAACGGTACAGTACTCCAGATATGCGATTTATGTACGCCAGTAACAGACAGAAATGTCTTCTAAGAAAGATATGAAATATAAGCAAAAACTGTCATTATAATGACTATGTATTTATAAACAACAAAGGAATTCAGTATCTATGGCCTTATTCCTGTGTGCTAATAACTCAGAAATGCATTACGTACCTAACACAGGACTGACAGGTAAAATAATCACTGCTGGTAGCATGGAGGATATTTTATTTTCTATTTTTTTCTTGTGATTAGAAATGTGGTTGCTATGACATTAAATATGTAAGAAATTATGAAAACTGGATAAAAAGTACTCTGTTTATGGACATAACTTACGTCGCTTCCAAACTTTGCAATACATTTTAGAAGTATTCGATTTTCTTCACTAGAACAGTTGCGAGCAAATTTAAATTTCATTTTCGTTGCGCCTGCTAAAGAATGGCGAAGACATATAGGAATCATTTAACTTTATACCTTGGTTCCATCCAAAACCCTGATTGATAACTAAAGATCAGTAAACTTGTTCTTACTCACTCATACCAACTCATTGGTCTACTTATTATTGTCGACGTTAAACCCAGGCAAACAAACACAAATTGGCTTGTGAGAAAAAATATACTAAGTGTAGGGAAATTAAAATAGATTGGGTGTCTTGCACTTTTCAAAACCGTCCATGAACAGGCTCAATCAAATTATAACATGCAACATTTTCAATTTTGCCGTTTTGTACGTTTTTAGTGATTTGATTTTTCTCTATTTCAATCCAGTAAGATATAAAGGTTATACATACAAATCCCCAGACATACCATATACTTTGTAAGATTCAAAAGCTAGACAGACAAAAAAATCATAGAAATATACCTACATCCTTTAAGGAGATGTTAATTTCCAGCACCATCAAACGTGTTCAGAAATATCAAGATTATGACGTCAGCGAAACTGAAGCTTTGTTAATGCAACCAATATTGCTTTTACGACATTCATTTAGAGAAACAATTATTCTAAGCAATCAAAAGACATTGCTTTTAATTTCCTGGTTTTTATTCCGAATTGAAACCTTTCTGGCATTACTTCATTGATAAAAATCAATAGTTTCTTTAAAGGAATATATTTTACTGCCAGACACGTAACTGCCTTATTCCGTACGCTTACACGTTATTTTCCCAAATATACTTTTCTTCAAACCAAGAATAAAGAAGTATGTTTTCTGTGAACAGAGCGGTGCATTAAAGGCAAAGTGATAAAAGCGACACTCTGGTCTTCGTCCGCTGGTACGGTAGTTTTTAATACGTGAATTACAGAAAAAAGACGCTGAGACCTGTTAGCCGTATGATTTTCATATGTAACGAGTCGTCGTGTAATACGCTACATATTAAGAAGATGTTTAGTCCCCCTTGTATGGTACATTGCGCGTTGCGTCGATAGCGACAACGCAACCTATATCGTTATCGCATTTTCGTCTTGGCGCTAGCGACACACAACAAAGCGCCAAACGGCGCATTGTCGCTGTCGTCTTGTCGCTAACGATGTACGCCTAACGTCGCGTTGTCGTGCGGCGCGTTGTCCCGATGTCGCCCTGTCGCTTGGCTTACATTTCAATCCTTTGATTTGAACCGAGCGACAATGTGACATTGCGACAACACGCCGCATGACCACGCGCCGTTTTGTGTACATCTTTAGCGACAAGACGAAAGTCCGACAACGCGCAGTTGAGCACTTTGTCGTGTTGTCGCTAGCGCCAACACAACGCACAAAAGCGTTCCAAATCAGCCACCATATACCCTTGTGACTTTAGGGTAAATGGTTAAAGCATGAGAATTGCATCCACCGTTTATCCCTGCGTGACCGTCAGAGACGACTAAATGGGCTCGAATTACTGGAGTATGTGCATCTCTTAGAACAGCAGCTGCGGTGGTTTTGACCCCCGGTACTTTTGTTTTGGGATAATCTTAGATTGACTGAAATTTCGCATGAATTTTCGCAATATTAGATACAATGCGCTAACCCAGGGGATATGGCCCCAGGCGATCCGCGTGGCATGGTTGTTTTTATGATCGGCGACTTTTTCTTTTGGCATTATCTTAAATCGTTTGAAAATTTCGCAAGCATTTTCGCAGATACTCTCAACAATTCTTAAACTATGGTATATATCATGTCAAATTGGTACAGAACAGTGGTCTAACAACTTCATAAAAACGTAATGTAAAGATGTTGTGTGACCTGTACGCACGCGTAAGAGCACACTATTACAAGAATGTACGTCATGAACAGTGAGTCATGCTAAGATGAACGCTACATAGTCATCTAGTAGATTGTATAAATTTCTGGGTTCTTTTTTACTGCAATTTAAGGCGCAAAATAAAGTTTTAAGGTCAAAACAGTTTTAAAGAACAATGTAAATATATTTAAATTGATCTCTTGCAATGCAATTTGCCATATAAAAGCATATTTCACCAAGATATAAAATTATTTAAGTTCAGTTTGTCAAAAATATCATATAAATCATTTATAACCTATCAAGTATAGACGATTTCTGATAGAGTAAAAGAAAAATTTTTGGCACGGCTGCAATATCATATATTATAGACAGTGTAGAGAGAGAAAAGAAACAAATAAATATTCCAGTCAATTAAACATATTATTTAAATGTCAAAATAGGATTATAAGATTGTTCTGTAAAGTAAGTTATTTGTTGTTCTTGTTGATGATGATGTTGATTTATGTATACTATTATCCGTCAGTCGTCATTCTGTGACTACTTCATGCTTTGGCATAAAATCTAACATCTCTGTATCTCTTAGGAAAATGTAATAAATCAGATAATATATGATAAAATAAATAAATACTTCAACAATGCAATAGCTCATCTCTAAAGATATAGCGTCGGTATTTGATATCAAAACAATATCATTTCAAACAAAAAAGCTTTAAACAAAATTATGGGAATGCTTTTTAAACAACTGTCGTATTGACTATATATATTTTTATTATGTTCTTATAAAATGAAATATTGAGAAATATTGATGAAATAAACTGCGTATTTTCACTTTATTTATTTTCACTGTTAAAATTTATTTTCAATTGCAGTGAAACATATTTTCCCTATTTTCACACTGATGTCTTGCCGGACTATTTTCTACTAAATCCAGCCAATGCACAAAATGTGCTATGAAAATTATCATATTTCACTCGTGGCTACTGCCAAATAAAATGTTTATTTTCATACCACTTGATGAAAATAAATCCTGTATGTATACGAAAAAAACTTGAATATCCTCTATATATTCTTTGAAAAAAAGATAGTTTTAGCAAATTTTCATAATAGTTTAGGGTTTTTTTATTTTCTTTTAATCTCATGGGAAATTACAGAAAGTTAGTTTTATCATTTGTTACAGTTTTTTATTTGCACTATAACGCTTAAATTTGCAATATCTCCACTGCATTCTTCAGTATTAATCCATTTCATTCCAGAGTTTCAGGAGAAAATGTTAGAAGATCAATGTTTTTTATGTATCTGCTTTTTGTCCCGCTAAATATCAATCATAAACTTTGGATGATAATGGATATTCGTGAAGTTGGCAGCCTAGCAGCCCAGCAGCCTGAAGTTGGCAGCCTAGCAGCCTAGCAGCCTGGCAGCCTAGCAGCCTGGCAGCCTAACAGCCTAAAGAAAACTAAGATAGTACAAACATGAAATCGTCGGATATGAATCGGAAGCACATACTTAGACCATCGCACGTCTTATTTCAGTATCGCGATCTTTATTTTTTTAAATATTGAACTTTGTTTTTTTTTTTTATTTTGACGCTTCGAAATTTGTGAAGTTAGCAGCCTAGCAGCCTAGCAGCCTAAAGAAAACTAAGGAAAATACAAACATGTAAACCGTCGGAAATGAGTCGGTAGCACATACTTAGACTATTCCACGTCTTTGTTCAGTATCGCGAACTTATTTTTTTCAATATTGAACTTTGTTTGTTTTTTTTTGTTTTTTTTACACTTCGAAATTTGTGAAGTTAGCAGCCTAGCAGCCTGGCAGCCTAGCAGCCTAGCAGCCTGGCAGCCTAACAGCCTAAAGAAAACTTAGGACAATACAAACATGTAAAAGTCGGAAATGAGTCGGTAGCACATTCTTAGACTATTCTACGTCTTTTTTCAGCATCGCGAACTTTATTTTTTTTTAATATTGAACACTTTGTTTTTTTTACTCTTCGAAATTTGTGAAGTTAGCAGCCTAGCAGCCTGGCAACCTAGCAGCCTAGCAGCCTAAAGAAAACAAAGGATAATACAAACATGAAAACCGTCGGAAATTAGTCGGTAGCACATACTTAGACTATTCCACGTCTTTTTTCAGTATCGCGGCTATTGATCAAATGGGTATTGTTCTTAAGTTCAGATAATCTTTATGTTCATTAATGTGTTCGTTTAAACATATGCATTGTATATCTCTTTACATTTCAACCGATTTATCTTTACAGACCTAAAATAAATATGCGTTGAACATCGTCAACTTCATTATAAACATATACATACAAAATAGCATATCATAAATAAGTCACATGACGTCGCTTATTGTCCATAGACAGCGACATTATTAGCCGCGAAAATGTTAAGATTAAGATTACTTCCTACGTTATTCGAAAACATGTTTAATCCCGCAAATTTCGAAGCGTCAGAATGAAAAATATAATAAAGTTCAATATTAAAAAAATAAAGATCGCGATACTGAAAAAAGACGTGAAATGGTCTAAGTATGTGCTACCGACTCATTTCGTTTGTATTATCCTTAGTTTTCTTTAGGCTGCTAGGCTGCTAGGCTGCCAGGCTGCTACGCTGCTAACTTCATAAATTTCGAAGAGTAAAAAAAAAACAAAGTTCAATATTAAAAAAAATAAAGTTCGCGATACTGAAAAAAGACGTGAAATGGTCTAAGTATGTGCTACCGACACATTTCCGACGGTTTACATATTTGTATTATCCTTAGTTTTCTTTAGGCTGTTAGGCTGCTAGGCTGCTACCTACACAAATTTTGAAGTGTCAAAATAAAAAAACAAAGTTAATTATTTGAAAAAAATAAAGTACGCGATACTGAAATAAGACGTGGGATTGTCTTAGTATGTGCTACCGACTCATTTCCGACGGTTTACATGTTTGTATTGTCCTTAGTTTTCTTTAGGCTGTTAGGCTGTCAGGCTGCTAGGCTGCTAGGCTGCCAGGCTGCTAGGCTGCTAGGCTGCCAGGCTGCTAACTTCACAAATTTCGAAGAGTCAAAAAAACAAAAAAAAACAAACAAAGTTCAATATTTAAAAAAATTAAGTTCGCGGTACTGAAAAAAGACGTGGAATAGTCTAAGTATGTGCTATCGACTCATTTCCGACGGTTTACATGTTTGTATTTTCCTTAGTTTTCTTTAGGTTGCCAGGCTGCTAGGCTGCTAACTTCACAAATTTCGAAGCGTCAAAATAAAAAAAAAAAAAAAAGTTCAATATTTAAAAAAATAAAGATCGCGATACTGAAATAAGACGTGCAATGGTCTAAGTATGTGCTTCCGATTTATATCCGACGATTTCATGTTTGTACTATCTTAGTTTTCTTTAGGCTGCTAGGCTGCTAGGCTGCCAGGCTGCTAGGCTGCTAGGCTGCCAACTTCAGGCTGCTGGGCTGCTAGGCTGCTAGGCTGCCAACTTCACGAACACTGATAATGGTGGCTTTGAGTTTGATCCTGACAATATACTTTTCTCAAGATATTTTGATTTTTTTGCCTATTTAGCGGTACAACCTTGTGGATATAGGTTTTTAGAATAATACAGATACGAAAATAAAAAATGTATATCATTAATTCACATACGTCATTTCTCCACAATAATAAAACTGATACTTTTTTCAGCCTTTCTGCTACATAAAAAATAATACATGGATGTTATCCCGGTTTTGTTAATAACTAAATTATAGGCAAAACATCCAAACACTGACCCCGATATTGCTCACAAAAATCGTTTGACCAAATCAACAAATACAATAAAAATGAAAAAAAATTCACAGAAATATATCATCATAAGTAAGATAGAGTAATGATTATTTGTGCAATGATTATCTTTATAATACATGTATCAAATGTTAAGCTTAACCTTAAGTGTTCAATAAATGTTATGTTCATGTTGTTATATATATTACATATTTTAATTTTTTGCATAAAGTAGAAAGCAAATATTCATCTTTATTTATTGTTTCAAGATACTGATTACTCAGAATGAAAACGTTTTTTACAGAACAAAGTAAGACATCGAAGAATATCATATTAGCAGGTTTAATTCGATACATAAATCAAAACATCGTTGTTTCCACGAGCAAGAAACTTTTCACTAATTGCTAAGTACTGTTTGGTTTCAAAAACGGATTCGAGAATGTTTCATTAATCGTATAGTTTCCAACACAATCGAACTAAAATTAATTAGTACGAACTAAATAAAAACACGGAACAATAAGAACATTCATTACCTTGGCACGCGGGAGTTGGTTTTGTGACACCGTCGTCAATTCGTACGGAGATACACATGATTAAAAGAAACGCTTATAATTTTTCTTACCATCGCTAATGATAGTTAGATGTATAAATAACGGTGTATGTAAATAACAGATACTAACTTCAATTCTGTCGCACGAAATTGATATTTAGTCGCACAAAACTATGATGGTAATTAATCTATTTGTAGATACAATGCATATAATAATTTGACTTTTTTCTGTCAGAAAATTGTCTTTTTAATGTATTTGTAAATGCAAGGAACGACAGTTGTCTATTATATTTTGACAACACAACTATTATTTATATGTTAATCTAAAATAATTATCAGTTTAATGTACTAGACTAAGTTTCTATATTTTACACAAAATAATAAATCTTTATCTCTCTGTTCTAAATAGAAGTGACATTTCTTGGTGCGTCATCCTGGATTAAAATAGCTCATGAATCATTTATTATTATAACCATAAATTTGAATCTAGGAATATATACCAAACCCTTATGTTTGGTAAATTATTCATTTCTAACTTAAATACTATTTCGAGGACTTGGTTTCAATAGATATCAGGTGCAGGCAGATGCAATTTGAATAAATAAAAGAAGGCTATTGTATAAGATTAATTGCATACACAGTGTTTCTGATGCTTAGTCTGGCATTTATTTGATATCGTATAAAAGGTTAATGTAAAAACTGAAGATGACTTTTCGGTTTGAGAAGATCACAGACTGACAAGTAAAGATAACCAATGCTACTGGGCCCAGATATTAAACAAAACTGGGAAAACAATCTGAACTATTCTGTATTAGAAAATGTTTTGTTTTTTTTTCTTTTCAGATAAAAAGCGTCACTTTAGATCTATATACTTTAAAAAAAGTCCCAAAAGCATTAAGCTCTAACTCAATTGGAAAAAGCCTCAAGAGGCCCGCATGGCATGGCCGTTTGGAGGATCGGTGATTTGTTCATTCTGTATACTTTAAGATCGACTGAAAATTTTGCAAGTGTTTTTGCAGAGACTCAACCCACAGTGGTCTTACAACCTCATGAAAACTTGATGACATGTTATAACAAGAATTTACGCCATGTTCGCTTCGTACTAAAACGATTGCATTACATTGGAGCTTCTTCATTACAGCAATATAAAGCTCAAATATCTAACGCAAGGAAAAGGAAACATGACGGCGATGTAAAGCCACTTTTTGCATTGGAGATTTGTTTTAAGTATATAAAGTTTATAATATTTCGTTTTCGTAAAAAACACACCATTTTTAGCCAAATGTTAAAACACCGTACAAATTGTCTAAAAGTAATTACAATTCTCGAATACTTATCTATTTATAATTAAAGAAGTTATTTGTGTTTGTTATTTTAAAAATTAAATACTAGGTAATCAATATTAAGTTTTTAAATTAAAATAGTTAAATAGTCACAAAAATCATCTGTGTTTAACTTATAAAGTAATGAGTGCAATTGATTTACAAAATCACCTTTGTATTTTCAATATGACTCGAAATGACAACAAATATCCTTACAGCCACATATTTCTTTTACCAGACCTCAATTGACAAACAGGGGATGATAACATTTTGGCAACATTTACAAAAACTGGCCATCATGTTTGTCATTTTTGCTAAAACGATTTTGACGATTATTGGTCATATATCAACCGGGTTAAAAAATAAAACATTATGTTTGGTAAGCTAACGTGAACCATAATTTTTGTCTAGATTGCAAAAATAAAGTTACGCATCACCAAATCATTTGTTAATTATTGTAAAAATATATTGGCAGTCAGTTATGTGGCGCACATTTGACAAAAATATTCTGATGAACAATGTATTTATGCCGGTCTCTGTTTCATCTCTACTCTTAGCAAGAAACTGTCACCTTCTAAACTACTATGTATGTTTATTATCCCCCGCCGAAAAGGCGGCGGGGGATATAGAAATAGTCTCCGTCCGTCCGTCCGTCCGTTCTTCCGTCTGTCCTCCTGTTCATCCGTCCGACATTTTTGTCCGGATCATATCTCAATAAGTATTTGAGGTATCAACTTTAAACTTCATAGGTGGATATATCTCATTGAGGAGGATTGCAGTGCATAAGAATGATAACTCTACTCTGCATAATTCTTAAGTTATTGCCCTTTGTTATTTTTCATGCTTAATTTTTGTCCAGAGCATAACTCCAAAAGCCTATGAGATATCAACATGAAACTTCATAGGTGCATAGATCTCACTCAGGAGGTGTGCAGTGCACAAGAATGATAACTCTACCTTTTTTTAATTTTTGAGTTATTGCCCTTTGTTATTTTTCATACTTAATTTTTCAATTCAATTTTTTTCTCAAAAAGTATTTGAGGTATCAACTTGAAACTTCATAGGTGGATAGATTTTACTGAGGAGAAATGCAGCACACAAGAATGATAACCTACCCTGCATTATTTTTCAGTTATTGCCCTTTGTTATTTTCAGCCATCAGTATTCACATAGGTTTCAAATCTGTAATCACTATAGCCATCAGTTTTCATTATCAAAAGACCTCTTAAAATGGAATTATTCTGCTCTACTACATATACATTCTTCCAATGAGCAAACACATTCGGCGGGGGATGGCCATGTTGACATGGCTCTTGTTCAAAACTAACATGACAACCCAAATCATATTCACTGGGAGTAGTAACATATTCACTGGCTGAATTGAATTTTCCCAATCTTAAATAGATTTAGACTCATAGTCTACGGCCATACAACGTTGATTGTTAAATACGCATGTGCATCAAAAAATGTTGCGATTTGTTCTTAATGGTATATTTCTTGATTAAAATATCATTACGAATCAGGCGAAAGTTGTAGATGTATAAAGTTTTTTTCAATTCTAAGCCTATTCATATACATGTAATAAAACAATTATTGACTAGGGAGCCATTGAATATGATGTGATATTCACTGGCAGAAAATCATATTTACCTCGGTCAATTTGTCATCGGCCGGTGAATATCACATCATATTCAATGGCACACTAGTCAATAATTGTATAATAATTGTCTTTGGAATTCAAGTTACCGTCCCGTGCATGTGATTCAACAATGCAAAAGTTACATGATATTTTATGGAGTGTGAAAAAATTAAACACAAAAGAAATTATCAAATTCAATTTATATCTATGTAATAAAGTATTGTTTGATTTGTTGTCTGTTATCAGATTACAACATAAATTAATGTGTTTAACGCAATTTCGTAATACTGTAAAAGATAATTACAACATCAACTAATTTTATTGGAGTACTTATCGGTATAGATGGATTATTTGAATATGCATAGTAGATTAGAAAAATTATTCCAAAATTTCTTCGCTATATATTTTATTATTAAAATAACTGAATGTGTTCCCCGTCTTAACAAAACAACTTGAAATGAAATCTCTATCTCTGTTTTACGAAAAGTATCATTTCTAGATGTCTTTCTTGTATTTAAATTGCTCGTGAATTATTTGAAATATTTTAATTGCAAATTCAATTTCAGGAAGAGTCGTTAAACCAGAAGTGTCTGAAGAGAAGTCATTTCCATTACTAATACGATTTCGAAATTATAACAAATATCAGTTCCCAAGAGATACATATTAAATGGATAGAAATGTTTATTGCAAAAGATGAATTGAATGCCAATTGTTTCCAGCATTTAGTCTAACTTGCATCCTGTTTTGTATTAACCGTTAATGTGGAAAATGAAAATATCGGATTCAGATTCCTTGTAGTCTCAGACCCAGTGGAACATACATCGGAGAAATTATATCAGCAAACTCTATGACGAGGAAAAACCCATAGACTATCAAAAACAAAGATCAACAAGGAAGCGCGGTATTCAATGCACGAACCCTAACATAAACCTAACAACGGATAACCACTGGCAAGGAGTCCAGCAGGACAACAAACAAAAAGCGGAGAGTACAAAAAGGGCAAAACACGAGTAGACGTTATTATTCTTTATAAAGAACAATTAAACGCTAAATGAGATGAGTATGTATATTGAAATGCAATAAACTTCAATGTCAAATAGCATGTGTTTTATTAAAGTTTATGTTCCATTACTATTTAAAGTAATTCTTTTCGGTTAAGTATTTAAATTCACTTCTTTATTGACTATCATTTCTGATCTTCTAGATACAATGATTTATTGCAGTAAACTTGTTTCATGAGTATCTGTTATGAACATTTGCATGCATCACTGTCCTCTTATTTTAAATTATTTCAGCAAATTGTTACCTTATAACTATTCCTGAGATATTTAAGTTGCAATCTAAAGGAGCATTTGCAATTGAAGAAAAAACAATGTTGAAATACAAATTAAAATGAACATAGAATAAGAATTTGCATTTGTAATAAAAGCAACTTTGTGATTTAAAACAAATACACAAACCCAGTAACATTGTTTATTTTAATTTTGAATTCAATATGATATGCAAACAAGTTATTTTATTACAGTTACTGTTTTGATTTTCTTTATGGCAATAATACAATATTGTCATAGAAAAACATGTTATTGTCAGTGTTTGTTTAATGTATAATTGTATAATGGAAAAGCCAAAATATTTGTAATGCATCTTTACGGATGACATGAGTTTAGATAAAATAAAGTACTTTATAACTTTTGACAACATCTCCAAAGTAGCCATCGTGTCTGTGTAAAAGTTATGGCATTTTTGCTAAAATAGATTTTATTGATTCTGTGAAAGAACGTATTCATTTATCAGTCATGTTGGAAAGTAATTATTTATATTTGGCAAGCTAACGTGAACATAAGTTTGTGTCTAGACTGCAAGATTAATGTAACACAACACCCAATTATTTGCTAATTATTGTTAAGGTATTGGCTAAGGTATTGGCAGGTATTTATGGTGCTTATGTCGATCAATTTCATCTCTACTACTCTCTACAATACACTGTCACCATCTAAAATACTGTTAATGTTAACTCAAAATTAACATGCCAACTATACTTTGACATTTTTCAAACTTTTATGTTAAAAAAGATATCATGCGGCGATGTGTTAGGCTTTTGGATTATTAAAAAAATACCATCATTCTCATTTAAAGATTTCAAGATGTCATCAATAAACAAATTTGAAAACTTATGTCATCACATATTTTTAAAATAAAGCAGATAAAGAACGTAGATAACGTTTTTTCAATAACAGAACAAGAATGTTTTGATTTCAAGACAATTGACAGACTCGATTTAATCGAGTCTGCAATTTCACCTTCTGGTTTTTTTTTGCATTAAAACGGATAGTTATTCCTGTTCCAGGTTCTTTACAGAGATTAACACTATCTTGTGATCATTCGTGAGCATTGACAAACAATGAAGTGCAACATTCATATGTATCACGGGGAAATCTACGATCAAGGCACACGACAAAGCATAACCTATTGCATATGTATAGCAGTGAAAAAGGAGCACATTTGGTATACAAAAAGGTGATGTTTATTGAGGAGTAAGGCGAGGCAGGAATTAAATCTTGACACCCTTTTTCCAGCAAAGTCTGATAATTCAATTTCCTACAGATCAATTTTTTATACACACATTAGAGTTAATTTGCTTTGTTGGTTTATCCCTTACCCATATTAATGTAAATGTGCAGTATCACATTGTAACAAGATGTATTAGACAACCATGAGAGGTATAATGAAATAATTCGTGTAAGAATGTTTTTGTATAACACTCCTATTTTCGGAATCTTATACCTTTATTTATAGGCTTATCGTAAAATATGATAAACAAGATCAACAAGGAAAGGCGGCACATACATTATAACAAATATGACATTGTGGCTGACAATCAGTTACAGAAACTGTTATATAAACCATGTAAACAAATCGCTCTGGTCCTTCGGGATCACTGATTCCAGCACTTTGTATTGAAAAAGTGGGTACGCCCAAGCCAGGAGCATGAGGGATGATGCGCCTTTCCATTATCCATTATCAAACGAGTCTGTAATTTTCATGTCATTGTATTGCTACTTCAAACCTTTTTTCCAAATTTCTTTTTTCATTAAAGCATTATCTCACGCTTTATAAAATTCAATCAACAAAGACATTTTCACCGAAATATCAAGTTAACAAAGTTAAAATTACCTCGGAAATCATTTGTTTAAAATAATGTATCAAGTTTAAATGAGAATGGGAAGATTCTATCTTAAATTCCAGTCTAATTAATTTTATTACAGATTTATTGTTTCATTTTAGTATTAACTGGCAGGTCACTAGGAATAGTTATCTGAAATTCATCAACTTTCCTTATAACTTATAAAGAAGTTTGTCACCAATTAAAATGTTAAACATTAAACATCATCCATTACATTGTACCGAGATCACTGGTCGTCATTCTTACAGCGCAAATTGTTAACAATAGGAGTCAAGTATACGGTAGAGTAGGGCAGGAAGGTGATCGTTGGCCCTATTGGTTAATACACATTTATTTTAGTTCGATTGTGTTAGAAGCTATAAAAGCGTTGGCCCTATTGACCACCGAAACACATTATTGGTCACGTGACGCCCGTCACCAGTAAAAAAAACGGTTAATCTAATAATATTTATAGTAAATTTTGCATTTATTTAAAATGTTTGTAAAAACTTAAAATTAACGTCCATGAATGTGATTCAACAATGCAAAAGTTACTATATATTTAATTTAGAAAAAATAATGTAAGCCCAAAAGAAATTATCAAATTTAATTAAATATCTATGTATTAAATTATTGTTCGATTTTTTGTCTGTAATATCAAATTACATCAGAAATGTATGTCTTTAAACGCCATTCATAACACTGTAAATCTATTATTTTCATATCTACTAATTTTATTGGAATACTTACCGATATAGATAGACTAGAATAGACACATTATTCAAAACTTCCTTCGATAGATATCTTAAAATTAACTGAATGTCTTAAAAAAGAGAGCGTCAAATGAAATCTCTATCTCTGTTTTACGAAAAGTATCATTTCTAGATGTCATTCTTGTATTTAAATTGCTTGTGAATTATCTAAAATATTAAAATTGCAAATTCAATTCCAGGAAGAGTCATTAAACCAGAAGTGTCTAAAGAAAAGTCATTTCCATTACTGATACGATTTCGACATTATTTATAACAAATATCAGTTCCTAAGAGATGCATATGGAGAGAAATGTTTATTGCAAAAGATGAATTGAATACCAATTGTTTCCAACATTTTGTCTAACTTGCATCCTGTATTGTATAAACTGTTAATGTGGAAAATGAAGATATCAGATTCAGAATTATTGTGGTCTCAGACCCAGTGCAACAAAATTCAGCCAACTTTATGACGAAGTAGCATAGAATATGAAAAACAAGATCAGCAAGGAAGGACGCACTTCGACAAAAACCTTACTACAAAGAACAACCGACAAGGAGCCACGCAGGATGCCAAAACAAAAACCGAAAAGGGCAAAACTCGAGCGGGCGTTATTATTTATTATAAAGACTCATTAAACGCTAAATAACGCTCCGAGTATGTATATTGAATTACAATAAACATAGATAGTTACAAGAGTGTATGTTCTACTATTATTTACTTATTAATGAACTATCATTGTACTTAATACCCGACATCAATTTTCACGGGGAAATTTCGCCATACCCTTTATTCACAAACTATTACAGACCGATGAGTGAAATAGATAAACATAAGTTAATGGTGACAGATAACAATAGACCTAGTGTATGGGAAGCTGAAATATTAGAGAACATATCTTCCGAATTTGCGCATAAAAATAAAATCAAACAAATGTTGTTGTTGTTGGTTTTTTTTTGTGTTTTTTTTACATTGTTTTATTTTTAAGGAAATAAAAAGTAACAGTTAAGAACAACACGTCAAAACTAAGGATGTTTTTTATTATTTATTTATATGAGGTTATACAAAAGAAATGTTAAAATTTGTCAGTGCATTCTCTTTAAAATGCATTTCGTTGCGTTTGATTTTAACTCCCCTGCTATAATGAATACACGAATTCAAAACAATGAAATTAACCTTTTGAAATAACTTGATAAAAATGATGAAATGAAAATAGCTTATGAGCTGTCAGACTCTTTGTGCTCTAAAACAGTAGGAAAAAAACAGTAAAAATAAACGTTTAAACATTTGAAGATATGTGGTTTTCTTATGGAAATCTTATTCACTTGGAATTTACTTTGGTTGTTGATTTAGTTAACAGCATAAGCAGAAGTTTGTTTCTGTCAGCCTTTGACTAATGAAGCTTGCCAATCCACTTCTTTTCAAACTTAATCAATATTTCAAGAGTTATATGCATGTAAAAGCTTACTTCTTTTAATCAGGCTTATTTATTACTTAATCTCTCATACACAAAGCAAATGAATCAATATCACTGTTCTAACAAGCAGTGACATTTCTAGATGGTTTGTGATATTAAATTCAAATTGCTCATGAAAAACCTATCATTATATTATAAATTTGAATTTAGGAATAGTCATAAAATCTGGAAATTGTCTGAAATTCTTTACTCTTTAACAATATTATATATCCCTTGCTTTGAAATTAATTTTAATATTTACAGTTACAAAATGTGATACTATATGAATTGTGATTGGCGTCCGCGCCGAAGCGCGGCGCTCTTATGGAATGAGATCAGATTTTGTGAAAGGGCGACAGCAACTTCTCGAGCCTTTTAGTCGGTCATAATAAAAGCCGAAAATTCCGATCGGTATGAGGGTGCTTGATTATTAAATAAGAATGAAATGCCGCGATATGTTACAATGAATTTTCGCAATGCAAACATTTACAAATGAAATAACCTTTTCCGTCAATAAATCGCGCTCTTCGGGGTTTTTTATTTATCATTTTGTAGTACACAGTCGGTTATCATGTCATGGTATGTTATTGTTGTACATGTATCCTAGAATGATCAGTTGATGACCTAAATATTCCAAAAACCTATTTATAGATATATCTTTTATCACTCCTATCGGTAAATGCCGGTCTCTCCCGGTCTATTTTGACCAGGATTTACTAGTGACCGGCGAATAGTACCACACGTTTATTGTCCGGTCTCTCCCGGTTTTGGAGTAGATGTTTGATATCGTTACAATTAGAAAAAAAACAACAATAGCATGTTTCATTTTATCTATATGAGATAAAAACAATAAATATGTACACGGATTTATATGTAATATAAATCCGTGATATGTACAATAATTGAGAAAAAGGTACATTTTTTATGGTATTAAAATGACATTATCAACTTTGAAACATTTTATTTAATTATTCAATTTGTTATCCGTGTTTAGTAAAGATGCCGAGGAATTATTCAAAGTTACAAATTAGATTTTATGAATTATTCAATTGATCGATAATTTAAAAAATGATAAAGAAAAATACAATGTACATGTACATGGTTTAAGAATAAACAATATTATATATTGAAAGATAAACCATAATTTACTGACTTTTTCCAGTTAAGCTTTGACTTATAATCGTCGGTCAATATGACAATTGAATTCTTAAAATTTATTTTACAATTTTTAATAAAAAAGAGTAGTAAAAACTCAGTATTAAAATAGCACATAAAACACAAAAAAGAATAAAAAAAACAATATTCATAAAATTTGTATTGTTTTAAAATTAAAATTAATAGATATTACAATTATTGTATAATAAACAATTATGCTCAACATGATCAACATGGTAATATAACCAGTGTCATATTTTTACTAACTTAAAGTGTGAACAGATACCTTAAGGGGGTCTTCGCTAATAGCGATAACATGTACATAATAAGGGACAAATGTGTGGTACGTGTTGATCATGCGTTACACATATGGATTATAAATGATTGCATACATGTATATCCGTTGCTATTAATAACCACGATCATAAAGAAATAACAAGTAATATTCTAATCTCTAGCATGCCAATCAAAGTTCATAATGAACAATGTCTTTCGTCCGCTCATTCATAAGTGGTATACATTTCTGGTAGTTTATAAGAACATCTTGTCATCATATGTGTACTAGTTCATCTTCACTTGCTGCATTTCTTGCTTGGACGCCCTTTGATGCTTTGCATCAATGCTTTTCTTGTATGCACCTGAAATGAGGATATTGAATGAGTTTGTTTTAATTTTATTTAAGGAGATCAAATACCAATAAGAGTAGAATAAGGACACGATTATGCATTAGGGTGCACTTGAACGTTTCGGTTTACACGGAAAAGCACGCTCGGGGAAAAAATGTCCAATTTACAAAAAGAAATTATAACCGACAGCAGTCTGTAAGATATTTTAAAAAATATATATATAATATCGTATACTTTTTAAAATTAGGTAATCGGGAAAAAACGGAAGCATATCGTACCGTAACCTCAAGCACATGCCTTTTTACGAACAATATGTCTCAAATATAATGTACTTTTTTATCTGAACACATGTCTGTAAATAAACAATGTTACTGCATTTAAAGTCATTCCACTGCAATTTTTTATTTCAAATGCAAATTCTTCTTTTATGACCTTTTTTTATTTCAATATTTTCTATTCATTTGCAAATGCTTATTTACATTGCAAATTCAATATTTAAGGAATTGTAATAAGGTTTCATTTTGTTGAAATGGTGAAAAAGTTTCCAATTCGAGGACAGTGAAAATGTGTAAATGTTTATAACAGATACTCGCATGAACATTTGTTTCTTTATTCTTCAAGATAAAAATCTATACATGCCTTTATGTATATGGTAGAAAACAAATAAAATCTCTATTTCACGAAAAGTATCTTTTCTGGATGTCATTCTTGCACTTAAATTGCTCGTGAATTAATTAATATATTTAAATTTCAAATCTAATTTCAGGAAGAAGTGGTTAAAGAGAAGTCATTTCCATCACTAATACGATTTCGAAATTATAGCAAATAACAGTTCCCAAGAGATACATATTAAATGGATAGAAATGTTTATTGCAAAAGATGAATTGAATACCATTTGTTTCCATCATTTTGTCTAACTTGCATCCTGTGTTATATGAACAGAATCGTTGTGGTCTCAGACACAGTGGAACAAAAATCAGAGAAATGATATCAACAAACTCTATGACAAAGCAAAATAACATAGAATATGAAAACAGATATCAACAAGGAAGGGCGACATTCAATGAACGTACCGTAACAAAACCCAACAACAAAGGACGACTGGCAAAGAGCCGATGGTGATCTGATGATGATCCGAAGCTGAACCGATCGCTATTCGTGATGGACCCAAGCTGACATGATATAAGATGACATGAGGCTTAACTGAAGCTGATCTGAAGCTGCCTCATGCGATCTAATATCATTTCAGCTCGGGTCAAGTAACGAATAAAGATCAGTTCAGCTTTGGATCATTATGGGAGCTGAACCGGAACTGATCTTAAGCTACCCCAATAATGAATCAGAAGATGATCCGAAGCCGGACGGATCGTTTGTCGTGACTAGACAAAGGCTGATATGATATATGATGACATTAGGCTAACCCGAAGCTATTTGAAAATGCCGCATGCCATCATATCATTTCGGCTCTGGTCCATTCACGACTAAAGATCAGTTCAAATTTGGATCATCATGGGTGCTGAACCAAAGCTGATATCAAGCTCAACCAATAATGATCCGAATAAGTTCCTTAACTGAACCAATCTTACTCGTAAATGTACTCAAGATGACACGATATAACATGACATGAGGCTAACCCGAAGCTGATCTGACGTTGCCATATATCATTTTCATCATTTCAGCTCGGGTCTAGTCCCAATTTATAATTGGCTCAGATCTGGATCATCATGGGTGCTGAACCAAAACTGATCTAAAGCTGAACAGATGATGATGCAATGATGATCTGAAACTGAATAGGTCCTTATATGTGACTTAGTCGGATCTTATATTAGATAATCTGAGGCTGAACCGAAGCTGATATAACTGGCAATAAAAAACAGGAGAAAAACTGAAAGATTGTAAACTAAACTGATCGTCCGTTTGTCAAGTTAGAATTTGTTCAATACATATTTTTAATGTGTCCGTTTTCTACCGGTCTTTTCGATTGAACATATCAGATCAATACTAACATGTACAATAAAATATGTCAAAGGTACAGAAGCCTAATTTTTTTTCTATTTTCAGGCATTTGTGTCAGGAGCGTATTTCATTGAATCGTGTTGGAATCTGCAAGTGGACCTTTCATAGCTGAAAAGTAAGTACAATATTTTGACCCTTTTTGTTATAATGTGTGACTCTGAGCTGATATGATATGACATTATGTTGAAGCAAAGCTGATGTAACGATTTTTTGAAAATTATCCGAAGCAGAACCGATCGAATTTTGTTACTTTACCCAAGCTGTTTTGATTAAACATGCCGAGAGGCTGAACCTAAGCTTCCTGAAGCTGTCTCATGACATCTTATATCATTAAATCGAGGATCCCGTCACGACTAAGGATCGGGTCAATTTTGGTCCATCACCGGAGCTGAATCGAGGCTATTCTGAAGCTGAGCCGATGGTGATCTGATGATGATCCGAAGCTGAACCGATCGCTATTCGTGATGAACCCAAGCTGACATGATATAAGATAAGATGAGGCTTAACTGAACCTGATCCGAAGCTGCCTCATGCGATCTAATATCATTTCAGCTTGGGTTAAGTAACGACTAAAGATCAGTTCAACTTTTGATCATTATGGGAGCTGAACCGGAACTGATCTTAAGCTACCCCAATAATGAATCAGAAGATGATCCGAAGCCGGACGGATCGTTTGTCGTGACTAGACAAAGGCTGATATGATATATGATGACATTAGGCTAAACCGAAGCTATTTGAAAATGCCGCATGCCATCATATCATTTCAGCTCTGGTCCATTCACGACTAAAGATCAGTTCAAATTTGGATCATCATGGGTGCTGAACCAAAGCTGATATCAAGCTCAACCAATAATGATCCGAATAAGTTCCTTAACTGAACCAATCTTACTCGTAAATGTACTCAAGATGACACGATATAACATGACATGAGGCTAACCCGAAGCTGATCTGACGTTGCCATATATCATTTTCATCATTTCAGCTCGGGTCTAGTCCCAATTTATAATTGGCTCAGCTCTGGATCATCATGGGTGCTGAACCAAAACTGATCTAAAGCTGAACAGATGATGATGCAATGATGATCTGAAACTAAATAGGTCCTTATCTGTGACTTAGTCGGAACTTATATTAGATAATCTGAGGCTGAACCGAAGCTGATATAACTGGCAATAAAAAACAGGAGAAAAAAGATTGTAAACTAAACTGATTGTCCGTGTATCAAGTTAGAATTTGTTCAATACATATCTTTAATGTGCCCGTTTTCTACCGGTCTTTTCGATTGAACATATCAGATCAATACTAACATGTACAATAAAATATGTCAAAGATACAGAAGCCTAATTTTTTTTTCTATTTTCAGGCATTTGTGTCAGGAGCGTATTTCATTGAATCGTGTTGGAATCTGCAAGTGGACCTTTCATAGCTGAAAAGTAAGTACAATATTTTGACCCTTTTTGTCATAATGTGTGACTGAACCTGAGCTGATATGATATGACATTATGTTAGGCTTAACCGAAGCTATTTCAAAATGCCGCATGCCATCATATCATTTCAGCTCGGGTCAAGTAACGACTAAAGATCAGTTCAAATTAGGATTTTCATTGGCGCTGAACCAAAGCTGATATCAAGCTGAACCGATGATGGTCCGAATAAGTTCCTTAACTGAACAAATCTTACTCGTAAATGTAATCAAGATGGCATGATATAACATGACGTGAGGCTAACCCGAAGCTGATCTGAAGTTGCAATATATCATTTTATAATTTCAGCCCGGGTCTAGTCTCAACTAAGGATCGGCTCAGCTTTGGGCTATCATGGGAGCTGAACCGAAGCTTATCTAAAGCTAAACAAATGGTGATCCAATGATGATCTGAAACTGAATCGATCGTTATTTATGACCTAGATCGAATTATTATTAGATAATCTAAGGCTGAACCGAAGCTGATATAACTTGCAATTAAAACAGAAGAAAAACTGAAAGAAAGTAAACTAAACTGATTGTCCTTGTCTATATCAGATAAATACTAACATATGCAATAAAAGATACCAAAGGTACAAAAGCCTTATATTTTTATTTTATTTTCAGGCATAATGTCTTACCAGGAGGATGGCGACGAAACTGTAGACCTTGTGAAGGACCTACTGAGTAGTTTCCTCGGTACGGTTACCGGGAAGTTCGAGGAGGTACTCTGGGATATGAGACACCAAATGGACAAAAGTGTGGAGGACATTAATGTCAGACTTCAACAAGTAGAAAATGTTCAGAAACAAATAGAATGTGAATTAAACACATTAAAGGAACACACCGGAAAGGCCAATCAAGATATGATCTCCAAATATGAGATATTGGAAGGAGTAGTAAGGGGATTGGAACTTGAGGTAAAGTCCCTCAAAACAAAACAGGAGCAGAGTCAACCGTGCAAGTGTCGGGAGATGTCAAATTTTACTATTTCACGTTTAAATGTTAAATTCTGCTTAAGCCGGTGCTAGGGGGCGTGGACGGTAACTTGCACTTTCCAGTACCGTCCATGAACAGGCTCAATCAAACCGAGCCTGCAACATTTTCAATTTTGCCGTGTTGGGCTTTCTTTAGGGATTCTGTATTTAGCTATTTTATGATCACATCCGTGTTATTTGTGCCGTGTGGCGGCTGTAAAAAGTCTCCCCGTACATTTAATCAATGATGTTATATTTTCGATCCTTGAAGATCGTTCAGCACGACATTACTGTTGTGCTTGTGGTATTTTAAGTTTCAACTTTTTGGCATTTTCTAGTTGGGTGGTTCCAATATTCCTACTTGAATAATGTTGAATCACCCTTAGGATATGTTGCCTGCTTTTTAAATTTGTCTTTCGACGTCTTATCTGTGATACGCAGGCTTCATAACCTCTGATCCCCTTTCAAAATTCCATTTTATTTAGTTCCGCCCATTGTTTTCTCGTTTCGGGCACACGCTTTTTACTACTTGGGGACCATACGCCGCTTTTCATGGAATGGCACGGAAGTGTCACATTGAAGGTTCCATGATAACCGCCGTATGAACACATCTGCGGATGTTTCTAAATTCAAAATTTTACTATTTCACGTTTAAATGTTAAATTCTGCTTAAGCCGGTGCTAGGGGGCGTGGACGGTAACTTGCACTTTCCAGTACCGTCCATGAACAGGCTCAATCAAACCGAGCCTGCAACATTTTCAATTTTGCCGTGTTGGGCTTTCTTTAGGGATTCTGTATTTAGCTATTTCACTATTACAGCGACAGGCTTCATAACCTCTGATCCCCTTTCAAAATTCCATTTTACTTAGTTCCGCCCATTGTTTTCTCGTTTATGGCACACGCTTTTTATTACTTGGGGACCATACGCCGCTTTTCATGGAATGGCACGGAAGTGTCACATTGAAGGTTCCATGATAACCGCCGATATGAACACATCTGCGGATGTTTCTAAATTCAAAATTTTACTATTTCATATTTGAATGTTGAATTCTGCTTAAGCAGGTGCTAGGGGGCGTGGACGGTAACTTGCACTTTCCAGTACCGTCCATGAACAGGCTTTCAATTTTGCCGTGTTGGGCTTTCTTTAGGGATTCTATATTTATCTATTTTACAGTTGTTAGAGGGTAACACGAACATGTTGCAGCAAAAAAAATGAATAACAAGATCAACAAGGAAAGGCGGCGTTCAATGAACGCAACCCCCATATGACCCAGCAACAAGAACCAATGGCAAGGAGCCCAGGCGGACCCCAAACAAAAACAGGACAGGGCAAAGACAGGTTAAACATTAAATGATAAATAATTTATAACTGATTAGGAATTCAAAGAAAATAATAATAATTTATAACTGATTAGGAATTCAAAGAAAATAATAATTTATAACTGATTAGGAATTCAAAGAAAATAATAAAAGGCCCACAAAGGGGAAGGGGACAGGAGACCGGGGGATGGGGGGGGGGGGTTAATCAAAGAAATAAAATCTAGAGGCAATGGGGAAGATACTTACCGTAGACGAGAAAACAACAAGGGACACAAGCAAAAGTGTCACCAAAACAGTATGAAACAACATAGACATACATCTGAGGAACAGAGTGGAGCGCCGCCTTGGAACGGTCAGCAGCATAATTATGACTGCTGGGGAGTTTAAACCGGTTAATGGTGCACCAAACCTCGCTCTTAGCCCCACCATGTTCCTTTAAACGAGACAGTGTAAATAAAATGAATCCCGCCAAGTGAAATTCTAACAGTTGTCATGGTTACAAAAGGTTAAATAAGTAAAACACTAAAATGATCATGTAGAAACATATAAAAGTAAACCCAATGACCATAACAAAAGTACTCAATGTCCTAAAGGAAGACAGAGCAACAAGAAAATCACCTACAAGGGCCCGACGAAGCAAGGCAGAAGACGAACATTAAGACAATTCAGTCCCAAAGGGCTTTACGAACTATCCATCATAGAGTCTCCCACTTGGTCCGTCAGATGCAATCAAAAGAGGAAAGCGTAGTGTCCAACTGTAAAAGGGTTGAACACTAAACATGCAGTATGTCTTAAAATAGTAGGGTCATAACCTCTTTTAATAAAACGTTTAATGATTTTAGTAAAAACAGCAGAAAAATTACCATGACCCAAAATCTTACGAAGTTTGTAAATCACATCGCCATAAAATAGATAAATACAGAATCCCTAAAGAAAGCCCAACACGGCAAAATTGAAAATGTTGCAGGCTCGGTTTGATTGAGCCTGTTCATGGACGGTACTGGAAAGTGCAAGTTACCGTCCACGCCCCCTAGCACCGGCTTAAAAACCAGGCTGGCTAATCCCTTGTCGCAGAAGAGTTTTTAAATCACTATTGAATTTTGAAATTAAATCAAAGTTGCGATTGTAAAATTTAGTAAAATATTTCCGTAATTTATGATAGCGGTAGCCCTGTTTTAGAAGCTTGCTGGTAATAAAAATATTCCGCTCGTTGAAATCCTTTACGTTGCTACAAGCTCTAGCGAATCTAATTAACTGAGAAACATAAACCCCGTAAGATGTTGCATGTGGATAATTAACTATACAAAAGTCAAAGTCATCTCTTTTATCATAGATTTTCGTGTGAATAGAATTGTTGTTGATAGTAATATGAAGATCCAAAAATGATGTACTAAAATTTCAAGAGTTCGTTTTATTAAGTTGTAGTTCATGCGGATAAATGTCAGACACCATTTGATCAAAATAAGGATTATCTAAATTAAAAATATCATCAAGGTATCTGGAAGTATTATTAAATGCGACTATAACATCTTGTTGTTTATCTTCAGAGAGACTCAACATAAAGTCTCTTTCATAGCAGTACAAAAACAAATCGGCGACCAGGGGTGCACAATTAGTACCCATAGGAATTCCTATGATCTGTTTAAATAGGGTATTACCAAACCTGACATAAATGTTGTCTAAAAGAAAAGAGAGTGCTCTACAAATTTCGTCACAGGTCCACATAGTATAATGTTTAACAAGCCATGGTCTCATCAGGGTTGGAGCAGGCGGTAGTGTATGATGTTGCCTCAAATGAGAGTGAAGGAGCAGCTGGAGGGCGCTTAGAGTGTCCCAGCCAGGAAGCGGATGAAAAGATGGACGAAGAAATGTACGCGACTAAAGTCATCATTACCAACCCTGCTAACAGGACCAAAAATTAATCAGGAGAACAGGTGAAAATGGCTGCCACAGAAAAGTGCTTATACGACCCTCGAGGAGCTGCCTTCGGGGTTGAGAGAGAAGGCCTCAGAATTTTATCAGCAGAAGCCGAAAAGAGCTTCTAACGAATGCCTCCCGGATTTAAAGAGGGCGTATGTTCGCTATCATTGCGAGGCCAGCGATCATTTGCGCCCAACAGAGTTGGCAAATCACATCATTTTGGCCGGAATTAAAGATAATATTTGGGAGGCCGAATATACACCCAGAAAAGGGTCAAATTTCCAAAAATACTTAACCCATCGCATACAGAACGAGCGTACTAGAAGAGAACTGGAAGGTCTGTGTAAAGATGCGACGAATAAGATCGAATCTACAGCCAAGAGGCTTAAGGTTACACATACTCAAGCCTGAAGGTGTTTTTCTCATCATGGGCCTAGGCATGATATGTTATTGCTAACCTGAGACATTTGTTACATACAGTTTTGTTTTCACTACAGTTGAAGTAGATGTTTTATCTTTATTTTTTTTAACATAACATAATATTTATTCAGCATTAAATGTTACAACATTTATAGCCGTTTCAATATATAATACAAACATATAAGGGCAAGTACATGGTTAACAGAGAAATATATACAAATGATTTATACAGAAAAGCAGGACGCCAAACAAAAAATCGGAGAGGGAAAAAGGCAAAACACGAATGGATGTTATTATTTATTATAAAGACCCATTCAAAGCGAGTACATGTATGTATATTGAATTTACAATAAATATGATAAACAAGATCGACAAGGAAAGGCGGCATTCAATGAACGCAGCCCCCACCCGACCCAGCAACAAGCGCCAGCGGCAAGGAGCCCAGGAGGACCCCAAAGAAAAACAGGACAGGGCACAAGGCAGAGTACTCCAGTGTCAAACAGCATGTGTTCACTCAAGTTTATTTAGATACTTCCTTTTATTAAGTGTGTAAGGATTTAAATTCAGTTATTAATGGAGTTCTCATTTCAGATGTTGTAACAATTGTATGATATTATTTATATAAAATTAAAATACAAGCCTGAATCATTTACGTTCAGTTTCTGTTGTTGTTTTTTTTTTGTGTGTTTCTTTTTGTGTGTTTTTTATTTGTTTTTGTTTTTTATTTGTTACTTTTGTCTTCTGCTAAGGCCGATTATTAACATATATACCATTGATCAAATCTCGCCGGTCGGTTAACCTAACCAGTAAACATGTGATTACCGATTTCTCCGCAAGTGACCAACTTCTTATCTCCCATAAAACTGACAAAACGGAAAGCATATTAACATGTTACTTAAGGTGACAACAGACACTTTCGGTGGTACTCACATAAATGTCATTTAAACCATTTTTATTTTAGTAATTATTGTTATTTATTTAATCTTTGTGCATTAAATGTTGTTGATCATCATAAAAAAATAACATATTTGAAAAAAAATGCCTTTAAA